>NC_049991.1:5294738-5299301 GCF_000003815.2 Branchiostoma floridae | reverse complement strand
GTTTGCCTTCTTGGAAAGGTAACATGTATCTACATAGAAACAGATAAGTTTTGTGAGTGAATGAAGAATTTTTTCAACCTACACAGATTGCAGCCAGTGTCACTTAAAAGTTGAATGTGACCTGTCCAAACAACTGTTAATGAATATTGCACTGCATGACAGTTGTGACTCAATTCTTATCTATCGTATGTGAACCTGACTTACGATGCCGTCTCTCTCGATGGTTGCTCGGATCTGTTCTGAACCAGGAGTCACTGTGAACAATGACCTAAAATGTAACAAAACATTTAGGTTACAACATGGACCAAAATACTGACCTTCACAAAATACAATTCCTTCAACGTAAATCATAAAAATATTTGTTTGCCTTATTGATCTTTTTTTTTTGTTCTGTTAGGTTTGTTGTGTGAGGAAGGCGTATTCTGTACGGAAGCGATCGTTGGAGGGATTCTAAGGCTATAAAAATGTAGGTATTTTTCTCTATTGTGTACACCTACTTTGACTTGACCCCATGGTCTAAGGCTTGTTTGGCTATGCTGGCTGCCCGGCCCATGTCCTCATAGCTACTGTTGGTACAGCTTCCAATCAGTCCTGTTCAAAAAATTCAAACACATAAATCTTCATTGAAACTCGTAAAGGCAGCATTACTTTATACAACTCAACAAAATGAAATTCACCGAAAAAGTGTAAATCTTTACGACTAAAATAAAAGGCATAAAACTATTGTTGTTTTGCACAAAAAGTACTATCTTAAAAGCCAATTAATAGAAAATAAAGAGCTATAAAAGTACTGCTTTGAGGAAAACACTAGATATTACATAGAAACTTGGTTTCTTTTGAGTATAAGACATTACATACAAACTTAGTTTACTCTAAGCAAAACTCAAATATTGCATAGAAAGTTTCTTATGAGGAAACATTGTACATCTAAAATTGAATAGGCCTTTTTCTACTGGCTCTTCTATAGGTAGTCGTAGTTAGGTTCTACAGTGACTTACCAACTCTGATGTCCAGTGGCCAGCCGCTCTTCTTGGCTCTCTCTCCAACTTCAGCCACGGGCGTGGCTAGGTCAGGGGTGAACGGACCGTTGATGTGGGGCTTCAGCTGAAAGGGTCAAGACAAAGTTGACTATAGATTCTATTATTTTTGTAGCGTCTGACAGGGGAACAAGGTTTTTCCGGTGTTTGAGGTCTGTTCTTTGAATAGTTTTATTGTACAGTAATAGTACGGTTTCTGGATACCTACCTCGCTGAGATTGATCTCAATGAGTTGGTCGTACTCGCATCCATCGTCTGGTTTCAGATGCTCCGAGAATTCATCAGCCAGGTTAGAGATCTCTGAAAGAGTGGGGGTGATCTTAGTCCTTAAAAACATTCAAGTCAAACATACAAGAGTTTTGATGTAGGGTTGTTGACTCTGAATCTAAAGGTTATGGGTTAGAATCCCTAGCAGGCCCCAGTGCTGTGCCCTTGGCAAAGGCATTTAACACCTATTTCCCCATTTGACTCAGGAAAAGTCCGACTAGGGACCTCCTCTCAGATGGGATGGTCTCCTGTTTGTGGAGGTTAAAGGACCCATCACACTTATTGAATACAGTAGGGGTCAATCCTGGTTGGAGATCAAACCTTAGGCCACACCAATTTAATTTCTTGGTTCACGGATTCGCTTGCTCCTATTTTTTGGAAAAAAAAAAAAAAAATTACCACTCAGCAAATTTTCACCATTAATGAAGCCATTCACCAACTTTCTGGTGTAGCAAATTGGCCTTTATATTATAAGCTCCTTAAAGTGTGGGGACAGGTGCTGTTACTGTACAATAATAGTGTTTTTGTACTTTTTTCAAGCTGAAAACTTTTTTTCTTCATGTCTGGATTAGTCGTTACCTTTACCCCAACCATATTACAATTTTTATTTTTATTTTTATTTCGCCCTCTCGCTCCATATTTTTCATGAAAAAATCCGTGAACCAAGAAATTAAATTGGTGTGGCCTTATAGTACAGACTTATGCAGCTTGTGCTTACTGTGTTGTCTAATGGATGATTTACTGGTTATACAAAATCATAGCACAATTTTCATTTGAATGTGTAAAAAGACAAACGCACCCTCCCGTCCAGTGGACACAAGGTAGTCCTTCATACGCCTGTTGTACGGGAAGATGGAGGTGGTGGCGCCGATCTCCGCCCCCATGTTACAGATGGTACCCATGCCGGTACACGAGATGGAGTCCACGCCAGGACCGTGGTACTCCACGATGGCTCCTGTACCGCCCTTCACGGTCAAGATGTCCGCCAACTTCAGTATGACATCTACATACATAAAAACACGTTCTTGGTAAGTTATTTCAAAGGTGATTCAAGTGTTATAATACGAAAGGCACCAAAGAAAGCTTGGCATTAATGATTCTTTAAAACTTTTTAAATTGAACACATGCCAAAGTTTCACTGCAAATAAAGCCAAGGATTGTGATTATATTTACAAATGGCACCAAATAAAATGATGATTCATCACACTTTTTACAATGATTATTGTAATTTGATATATTGAGACAACATTATTACCTCCATGAAATGTCATGGAGGTTATATTTTACCCTGCGTTTGTGTGTCTGTCTGTGTGTGTGTAAACAAGATAACTCAAGAACGGCTGGGTGGATTGGTTTCATACTTGGTGTGTTGGTAGTGTGTGATGAAAGCTGGAAATGATTAGATTTTGAGCCCCCTAGCGGCTCCCCTTGGTACTGCAGCGCAACTTCCGGTTTTGCTATCTCGGTGTTCTGAACATGCTATGGTCACGATTTTTTAGTGTTAGATAGCTCTTGTGCTCAGGAAGAAATGACATAAGTTTGGGCCCCCTAGCGTCTAGTTTTGGGATAGCAGGGGCATTTTTGTCAAAAACTTCTGAAGAGGATAACTCAAGAAGGGAACAACGGATTGTCATGATTTTTGGTATGTAGGTACCTTAGACAAGGTTGTACACGATAAAATACTAATTATGCAAAATAGGAATACATTTGCATAATTAATGAGAATATTCTATAATAGCAGTTTTTTCAATGTATCTCTTGTTTCAGACATGCTATGGTCTTGACATTTAGGTGGTAGCTAGCTTTTATTGCCATGACAAATTGGATCAAGTTTCAGCCCCCTAACATTTAATTGTGGAACTGCAGGAGCATTTTTGTCAAAACACTCCAAAGAGGATAACTGCAGAAAGGAACGACGGATTGGCATCATTTTAAGCATGCAGGTAGCTTGGGCAAAGGTGTTCATAATGATATGCATCTTATGCAAATAATGACTTAATTCGCATAATTAATGAGGAAATTGTATAATTCCATTGTTTGCAATAACTGGACTTCGATAAATGTAACACTTGTTAATTATAATCGGTGGAACATATGCAGATAACAAATATGCAAATGAGGAACTTATTTGCATAAGTTATGCAAAAATTGCAAAACCACTTTACAATTAATAATGGGAATTTTATAATTGTGACATGTGTACGTTAGTCAATGATGAACAACACCATGCATAAATTATGTTAATTTGTTAGTCAATTGCATGAAATTTACGAAAGCTCTAAAATTTCATGGAGGTATGAGGTCGCTGAACTCTAGTCTATTATTACCTTTTGGTGAGGTCCATCCACTTATTTCACCTGTAAGTTTTACCCCAATGACCTGAAAATTACAAATTTACAAGTATGTTAAGTCCATGTGAATCATGAACCTTAAGAGTATATATTGTTTATTTTTTAAAGAGTTAGACACTTTGAACATATAATATTTCTCCCAACTCAAAACAAGCCAGTAACAAACTGGGACTAAAAGACAAACAAATTGAATATACAGCACAAAATACCACAAAGCTTAAGCCAATAGCCAATGTAATTAAAAAAACTCCATACAAACCTTAGGACACTTGAGTTCCCATGGAATCCCAGCCATGACATCAACAGCGTCCGCACCTCCCACACCTACACACACACCTCCCAGGCCACCTGGAGACATGGAAAACTCACATCTTAGACACTTAGTCTTCAAGTTTTTATATATTACTTCATAGTGTGATATCTAAGGGAGCAAATATGGGGAGAGAAAACTAATGTTACATATGATTTTTCACTCTACATCTGCCCACTCCCTTCTAAGTACAGACACAACATTTTTACACAATTGTATAGCAGGTGTACCAGATCACTTCAGTGTCACTGACGAAAGATAGTGGACACTATCTGAAATGTCTGACCGATTCCAAAATCATATCCAGTTGCTTAGTCAATGAGTAACTGCCTCTTGGTATATAACAGGTATGGCTATGGGACTATACCTTCTTAGTTATAAAATGTGTCATTGATTACGTTCATAGTTTTCAGACACCAGATAGAGAGGTGACAAGTTCCATTCCTGGCATTCCTGTCTAGATGCTGTATCCTTTATGTATTTGGAAAGGCACTTTATACAACTCACTCGATCAAGGTGTAAATGGGTTACCTGATTGAAGGCAAGGGATGGGCAGGTACAGTCAAACCTGTATTAGCGGCCAACTTTGCATACCGGC
>NC_049991.1:5292560-5293851 GCF_000003815.2 Branchiostoma floridae | reverse complement strand
GAAGGAATGAAGCGGAAAAAAGAAGGGAAGAAATGAAGGGGAAGGAAGGATTTCTTAATTCTCTCTGGTGTCAATGGTATTGGTTATAGGCCTTTGACTTACCTTGGCACGAGTGAGATCTTTGTCCCCTCCAATCTGAGCCTCGATCAAGTGGTCACAGTGGATGGTTGAAGGGACAGCAACCTAACACACACATGGAAAGAACCACACATTTTATGTAATTTTACAACTACCACTATGCATATACCAAAAAACAAGAAAATAGCACAAGAAGAAATAGGCTTGTTCCAAAAACTTTTGAAAGCTGGCATATGTAAGTTCATACCTTTGGTAACCCACTTGAGATGAATTGCAGCATAGCCATCTGTAAAGTAATAATCACATACATTAACACAACTGAAAGACAAAATCTCCAACATACATACCTGCAAGTATAGGTACAGTAAAAAAGTTATTAATAACAATAATTGCTAGTCTAACATTCCTATAACAAGATGTGGGGTACCTGGGCAGTGGCATCTTGCATGGCTACTCTGTCAGGCCGCAGCTTCAGGTAGGATACACCTCTTTCAATGTCCTGCCATGGAAAGACAAAACACAGTTTACACTCATTAGTGCCACCTATCAACTCTTCCAGGAACTGCAGGGTAGGAAACATGAAAGGAGCCATGTATGCCTCTTAATTTTTAGAGCATGTCATAAACAAAAGCCTGTGAAAAACAAATGACACTATAAATTTTAATTGGTGCTAATTTCGTTCAATAGGTTATAATGCAATGTGGTATTATTGTTGTTGTTGTTGTTGTTTGTGCACTCTCACCTCTCAAATAAACGTACCGGTACGTTTATTTTTTTCCGCCTCAAAATCCACCCGGTACGTCCTTATTTTAGACGGTACGTTTATTTTTTTTTCAAATTGGGGCTTTCTTTACTAACCAGGGACCCCCAAAATATTGAAAGTTTGGTATTTTCTGCCCATATTTCCGCTGTATTTTTGCTTAATATTCACTATTTTTCGGACGAGGCATCGCGGATTTCCCTGCCGCTAGCGCTATGACCCAAACATAACTAGGGATGCGTACCGGTACGCAGGACCAGTTCTGGACTTCCAAAAACGTTTCGGTTCAGGTCCAAAAATACCGGAACACAAGTGATTCGGCACTGGACTCGTAAAAAAATATATCCTTTTCGTTTTAGACCATCTTTAACCTTCCAAAAATCTTAAAATGTTGCAAATCTTGAAATGTTGCGCTGAACAAAGACGAAAACATCGAGGTCACATGCTACACAC
>NC_049991.1:5267734-5292460 GCF_000003815.2 Branchiostoma floridae | reverse complement strand
ATCTTCTCTTGGACTGAAGTAGCATGGGCACAGTTTACATGTCAATTTGGTATTTTTCCGGGGGGTACTTTTATTCCAGGGGGTACTTTTATTAGATTTTGAAAATTTGTCCGGGGGGTACTTTTATTCCAGGGGGTACCTCTATTTGAGAGGTGAGAGTACAGACCTGCTTGACTGGATCGTCAAGATGTCCATACACAATCTTCTCAGCCAGGGTCATGGGGGCATCAAGTCTGCAAGGTAAATAGGATTTAAAAAGAGGCAAACAGAAAAGCTTAGAGGGTTAGTACTACATGTATCTCTGTATGCAACAATGAATTAGTTACCACAAAACTGAAACAACCATTTCTTAGGAATATCTACTTGTATATTGTGAAAAGCAAAAAGCTAATTTAATAATAGTTTCTCTGTAAAAATTCATGGCTATTTAATTCCTTTGCGATGAAGCTGAATGATATCTCATTTGAAATAGAATAAACTGAAACATACCTCTTTCTGACGATGTTGATTTTCTTGTCCAGCGTTTCATATTCGATGAATCTGTCTGGCTCAAAGCGGCTCATAGCCGCCTGGAAAGAGAAGCACCAAGGTATCTCATTAAGACATGTTCGTAGGTAAAGTTGTGTAGTTTCTAACACAAATTGTTGACCAACCAACTCCAGTCTTTGTCAAGGATTGACTCATTGAGCAATCCAACGCTTCTGTGATGTCATGATATGATGTAGTTAAAACATATCACTCAGTGAAAAGTGGAATTTTAGTTAATTTCAAGTTAAAATGGGGCATTCTAAGGATTCCTGATGGGCAAAACTACTGTCACTGACTCAGAATCAGACAGGTCACAGTTGAATTATGTGGCCACATGTGACCTAGTACATTCCCTGTTCAATCAGAATGTTATGCTTGCCAGAGAATCTACTCCACAGAGTTGGGTGCATGGTCAGGGCATGGCAGCACGGTATCCCTGACA
This sequence comes from Branchiostoma floridae, assembly GCF_000003815.2. NCBI lineage: Eukaryota > Metazoa > Chordata > Leptocardii > Amphioxiformes > Branchiostomatidae > Branchiostoma > Branchiostoma floridae. The sequence continues at coordinate 5,291,490 of NC_049991.1, read as the reverse complement.
AGTTGTTTCCCTCTTAAAGTTTAACAAAAGCCCTATATCTTACCTTTTGTGCCAGGGCACTGCTGGAGTGGAAGAACCGCGCATAGTTGGCATGTTCTGCCAGGCGTTTGGCCTGTAGTGGAGACAAAAACAATCACGGTTAATCATTGACATTCCTACCCTAGATACAAACAATGCATAATTAGAATATATTATTTTACTTACATTTCACAGGTACTTTCTTCATTCCAATAAACATTTCTAATATTTTTTTATAAAAAAACAAACAACAACAAAACTTTGAACCTTCTCTTTGCTGCCTAATACCATAAAATTAAAGGTTAAAGCCTAGGTAAAGGTCTTTGCTTTCCTTTCTGAGAGTCAGACCATTGGGGCAGGGGTAATGTTATCCACTGTGTCTATGGTGTGGTATTGGGAGGTGGACCCCTAGTATATGTTTGAACCTTTATTTCTTCATGACAAGCTCAAATCAGCCTGCAGGTTGTTTTGCATGGAGGCCATGAGGGAATTTAGGGTCAGATAAAATATAACACAGATTAAATTGCATCTTATCCATCAACGTATATCATAATTTTTTTATTATCATGTAATTCATAACCAATACAAATTTGGTGCAAAATCATTAAATAGCTTTGTTATCGGCTGTAGGTAAAAAGGTAATAGTAATTTCTAACAGAAAACGGTGCATCACTTCTTTCAAACTTTCAAAAGTAATATCACTCTTTCCCGTAACCTTTGAAAGTTTGATAATGATACGACTATATTTGGTCATTACTCAAACAGGCTTCTTCCATATGGAGTCAACATCACTGGGATATGAATAAAATCTTGAGTAAACAATGCTGATATGGATTATGTTTACTTAAGATAAACCATATTCATATGCTTAAAGGACGTTGAATATGACCTCATGATGATTCATGATTTCGCAATTTTTCTAGGTACATGTATTATGTTGCAACTCAGGTATGTTGCAACAATAAATAAATCATGTGAAGCTGGGGGCTTGAATAAAATTCAAATTCATCTGGAATAACAAATTACTTTCACTAGGATTGCAGTGAGAAGAATAAAAAAAATATTTTAGGTATAGTAAGTTATGAATAAACAGTTATGACCATAAAATGTAAAATATGTTGTCAAAATAATTATGGCTCCTTACTAGTAGGGTAAGAAACTATTGACAGGAACCTTTAGTGTAATAATAACAGCAGCACGAAAAATTAAGCTGATATTATCCCTAACTATTTTACTTTTATTTTCTAAAAAAATATTCTAACGTTTTTCAACGTGGTGCGCTAATACTCTTTTTTTGAACGCAAATTCGTAATCATAAATCGGACACTCAAGTTTGTAGTCAAATATTTCCGTTAGAACACTTAAATCTGCAAAAAGACACTTAGCCCCGTTTTCGATCTGATTGACACAGACATATTGTGAGAGGCTATAGTTAATGATATTTGATATTAAAGCATAAAGTCCAAACTTTTCGTGTGAAAGTGTCCTCACATCAGTGAACCAAGGTCATAAGCCATCGCCGAAATTACGGGCTATTTTCTACCGCTGTGGACAAAATCTAGAAACCAATACCAAGACAACAGATAGAAAACTTACAAAAGTGTACTCGTAACTACATATCAAGGATAAATATTGAAATTCTGAGGTAAAAACCTCACCTGTCTGGAGCCAAGTCGAAAGATGTACGCCATTTCGCTTCTTACAAAGATGGACGACAAAAATCGACTTCCCACAATTCCCTTGTGGTCAAAGGTCACAATAATGGTCGATTTTACTTTTTGTAGGGATGATTAATATAAGCAAAATTATTGTAAGAGACTACATCAACTATCATAATATTAAAGGATAATATTAACATACAGATAACAGTTTTCTAATAGCTACAAATAGTTTTAAAGAATGATTAGAAATTTAATCTGCAAAATATTATTGTTTGCCATTAGAAATACCCCCTAAATTCATACATTTTGACGTACCCTGATTGGTGAAATTTAAAGGAAATGGCGGCAAGTCAGTAGGACCTGTGAAACTTGTACATTTTTTATTGCAATACGTTCTTTTTAGAAGGTCTCGGTGCCTTTGTACCCACAATTTTGTTACCATGGGGTACATGAAGTTGTTCGGCATTGCCTTAGCTGCTAGTTTCGCAGTAGACTTGTTGTATCTATTTGTTTTCCGGCGGCGGAAGAGAGTGACTTCTGGAGAGAAGGCGCAGAAGGGACACGTGATACACAAGGCAGGTCACAGTTGTCGTCTGCAAAATTCCATAGATTTAAACCCCTCCTTCCTTTCTTTCTGTCCTTTTCTTAGTTTTCTTTCCGACTTTTCTTTCTTTCTTTTTCTTACTCCCTTCCTTCCTTCTTTCTTTCCTTGTGATTTTTCTTCCCTTTCTTTCTATGTTCTATTTTTCCTGTCACTTTTTGACCTTTAATTTTTCTTCCATCTTTCTTTATCCTGCTTTCTGTCTGCCATTCCGTTTTTATTTCGTTCTTTTCCATCTTTCCTTTTTCTGTCTCCTTTCTGTCTTTCCTTCAGTCATTCTTTTTATCTTCCTTCCCTCCTTTCTTGTTTCCTTCCTTCAAAACACTGTGCAGTGTTGTTTGCAGAATGCAAAGGTACAGTGTATATAAAAATCCATGTACAGTCAAACCTGTATATAGCGGCCACCTTTGCATAGCGGCCACCTGCCCATAGTGGCCACTTTTTCTCGGTCCCTTGAATTCGTAATGATTAAGAAATAGGCTTAGCGGCCACCTGTCTAACGCGGCCACGGCCACACGATTTCCGGTCCCGCAGGTACAAAAACACTGCCGATTACGGCCACGCGGACCGCTGATCTATGTTTCGGCACGCGTTCGGCCATATACAGCGGCCGTATCGTGACCCTACGCCGGATTTAAAACCTTTGACTTATTTTCAAAACAAAACTTCGTAAACTGGCGCTACCCATACCCGCTGACAAACGAGGTCATGATAAGATCAATAGACGACACCACTATTACGGACGTAAATTGTGTTAAAGTTACGTTCTAATACACTATCGCTTAGGTTAATTTACATCACAAAAACTTTCTAAATAAATTGTTACAAAGACAAAATGATATGAACTTCAGACTATGGTGGATTTTATTCTTACATTTATGAAGAGATAAGTCTAAAATGACGAGACTTCTCTTGTGAGTACCACATTAGCATAATGGGCGAATCTGACGTGTGAACGCGAGCGGGAAAACACGGACGGCGAAGTATCAAAGGATACAAGACGAAAGATCAAAGAAATATGACGATACCGGTCTCTTCAGACAATATCAACTGTAGAACATTTAAAACTTTTGTTTTCTTAATATATATAGTGTAAAAATCATTGTAGTACACGTACAGTACTGTATTATGTGAATAAAGATCAGTGGGTACTAAAACCATGTGTAACTTATTCCTTGTGGTCAATTAATTAGCATATTCTCTATAGTGGCCACCTCTCTATAGTGGCCAATTTTGACCAGTCCCTTGAGTGGCCGCTATAGACAGGTTTGACTGTATCTCAATGAAAACTTGCAAAATTTCCTTAAATGCCTGCTCATTGCAAAATCTAAAGCACTGCTGTACTGCGAATAACATTGACCCTTCCCACGGGTTTCTTCACACAATCACAGGTGCTGTTTTTCCCAGATGCGCAGGTGTCCTGTCCCAGACAGTCGCAGCCAGGTGGCTGTAAGATGCGCAGATGCAAGTTTACACATGACACCACTTCTCTCAGTCAGCTAAAACAGTACTTATGCAGGTCTGTGCCTTTACTCTTGTTGTCTAGTTTGAAGTGTTGAAAAAAGACTCTGCAAGTCGCTGCAAGGCTACTCTCTAAGCAGAGCTCTTTTTAAGCGTTTTTTAGTTTCTTTTTTGTACATTTCTTTATGTCTCTGTGTTTGGTTGCGAGACATCAACAAAAATGGAAAGCCTGATAAAAGTGCTTAAAAAAGACAAAAAAAAACAGCCGGAGCCAAACCTCTGCTTGGAAAGTACTGCATTTAGCAAATTTACTGTAAAGCTTGAAATGTTTGTTGAGTAGTTTTATCTCAGCAGTTACCTCTCCAGAGAGGTCCAGTGGCATCCCCCCTGACTTTTTTAAAATTCATAACTCCCAGAAACTCAAAGAAAAAATTTTGCTCAATATTTAGAAAATTATACTTGATAATACATTCTGTTTATTAAACTTCTGTTCTTTCCTAACACCACGATACTTGTTTTTAACAGTGCCAAGAAGACATTAGACTTGTGTGTGTACACGATATCGTGTCTTGACTTGGCCAGAACTGTGGTGGACCTGCATCACAAGGGAGTGATAGTTAGGGTCCTCACAGACAAGGAGCAGATGGAACAAACAGGCAGTCAAGTATGGTACTTCAGGAGCGAAGGTCAGTATATAAAGACTTAGAAACTGGTACTAGTTAAGTAGTTGTAGACATACATACATACCCACTCAGCTTTCATATTAGCTCTGAAAAGAAAAAGTCATGCTTCCATGATTGAGGTGTTAAAAAATTAACTAATTCGTAAAGTGGAACTCATTTTTTTTCCTTGCAAATTTAGTTTCAGGATGTATAATCAAATCAGTATGGCCTTAGGCCTATGAAAAACAAATGTGTTCAGTTACCCGTCCGACCCTAGCAAACACTTGCCAACCCTAGGCTTATTTGTAGATTGAATCATTTTCCTACATGTTCTCATTTCTGTTGAAATAGAAAATTGTGATTGTATTAATGAAAATTATGATGTTGAAAATACCGATGTCCATATGCATTCAGTTTTACAACATTTAGAGAGAGTATTTGTTGGGTCACTTCCAGCAAAATCTTTAAAAAAACGGAAAGAAAAACAAAAGTCAGACCCTGATTCTTTTAGGACTGTAACTGGAAACACAACATGTTTTCTTCCTAGGCCATATATACATACTAGTATGTAGCCACCATATGATAGTATAATGAGTATACAAAAGTGTAGGCCAAGCTGTTGAACTTTATACAATATTGTGCAATCAACATGGCAGTCCCTAACAGGAGTGAACTGCAAATTTTTACATAATTTCTGCCTTGTACTGCATGGCAAGGATTTAAAATACAAACAACAAAAACTTTAAAAGTTGACATCAACAATTAAATTAAAAAGAATGTTCAAAGAGCTTTACATTAACATGGATATCAATATAGTTCTTGGGATGAATGAGTTCTTGTGTCTGTTAGTTTTGCTTAGGAGGCTTGAGTCCCACACGATGTCTGTCTCACTTATGTTTGTACCATGTCCCAGGCATCCAAGTCCGCCATGACAACACTCCATACTTTATGCACCACAAGTTTGCCATAGTGGACAACTCACTCCTCATCAATGGGTCATTCAACTGGACACGCCAGGCCATCACGGGCAACTCGGAAAACCTCCTGGTCACCAATAGCCGTCGGATCGTACGGCCGTACATTGGAGAGTTCCAGAGGCTGTGGGATACGTACGAGCCGGGACTGTTGAAGAAAAGAAGGGAGGAGTCTGAGAAGTTTCTTAAAGATTTGAAGGCTTCAGAAACTAGCAATGGGGTTTAAGAACAAAACATTTTTAACACTTCATCTAAGGTATTATTTGTAGAAGTCATATAATTGCAGTTTTCCAAGATTAAGAGAGCTTTTTCCATGCCACACAAAGTTATCGAGTACATGTAGTTGTTTCGGTATTGGTGTCGACTTTTAAAAGAATAGGTAGAAGTTTTCTGAAATGTACTTGGAGTGAATGCTTCATATTTTAACAGCACAATGTTTAAGCCATGGTAGTTTATAAAAAAACAACTTTATGATTAGTGTCTTAGATTGTACTGTTTAAGCCATATTAGTATATGTTTGTTTGGACCTTTTTTTTTTTTTATTCATGAAAGCTCAAATCGGCCTGCAGGCTTAGAATACTTAAAATCTCTCAGCTTTCGTATATCTTTACCACCACTGTAATATTACAATGTATATATAAGCCATGTTGTTTCACTGTTACTTCCCAAAACCTCTAAGCAAAATGCTTTAACCCTATTCAGACCGGGCTTTTTTGGTCATCCCTGGACCGGGGGGGGGGCTTTTGAGGCCCTCCACTTTGAAGTCTTATAACTCTAAAACGACATGCCGTAGGGCTACTGAATTTTCAGTACATGATATAGACATAATATCTGACAAGCATTGGACGTTTGACGTTACGTTGACGTAAGATGACGTAATTATGATGTCATCAATTTGATTATATTGGCCGGACCCATGAAAAAAGGGTATTCTCAGAAAACTTCAAGTTATTCTATAGAAATGTAACAACAAGTGCAGATAACAGAATAATAATGTTTATTACAACTTGCGTTGCCAATAGCAACATCAATGACGTCGAAATGACGTCATAAAATGACGTCATGCACATCTAAAATACCAGTTGGGCTCCGCCATATTATATCCACCACCTTGAATTTTTAAAAATACTTTTTTTGCAACAAATAATCACAAAGAGCAATGGAAATAGACTCTATTCATTTATTTAGATGGTTTTTGATTAAAAAATACCAGGTAGTTACAAATTTTAAGGGATAATTAGCTTGTTATTCTTGATCTGGCCATACGGTCCGCCATCTTGGATTTTGGGCTGATGACGTCATCAAATTAGCATAATTTATGCATATATAATTATGAAAGATATGCTAGATAATATAAGATTTTATTTATGTAACAAAATAGCAGTAAAATAGCAAATAAATGTGAAAAATACATTGTTAGAACCAAAAATAGTGATTTTTGGCAAAACAGCCTGTCAACAAACGGTTGCCATGGCAACACGAAAAAATGGAAAATTTGTCAAACTTCGTAAAATTGTTGCCAACAATATTTTAGGAAAACTCAACAAATTTGGTGGCTCTAGCGTAAGCCGTTCTGGCGTTATAGGACATCGAAAATGGCGCGGGCCTCAAAAGCCCCCCCCCCCCCGGTCTGAATAGGGTTAAGTAGCTTATGTCACAAAGGTAATGTTAGTATGTTTGATTTATGTTAGTTACCTGACCTTCAGTGACTAGCATCTGTTTAAAGACTTCTGTGATGTTTATTGTTAATCTACTAGTAATCAAAAACTTACACAAAAGCAACAGACAGTATATGTATTTACCTCATGTAAAACAAACTTTATTTTTGTATTTTACTCGTATTAACATAATTTTTCCCCACAATATTTAGAAGTAATAAACCACTTGTATGTCTACTTCTTATACTTTGATTGCTTTGTGGTTGGACTTACTGGTACTTTTAGACAATACTTACTAATGATAAGGTTGTATGTTATAGGCTTGTTTTCCTGCAAAAATGCTTTCTTGTTTTCTGATGTTGAAGTATGTGTACTTGTTTTTCTGGAGACTAACACAGCAGACAACTCAATATTCATCATCTGTAGTTATGGTTACACTATTAGTATATACCAGTAAACATTAGCGCAAAAGTTGTTAAATACAATGCATTTCTAATGAGGTTGTCTCTTGCAATCAAGTTTCGGCAAGCACAGGCAAATTTGCTATGATAAAAAGGTCTCAACGTTGGTTCCCAGCCACCCCCCCCCCCCCAATCGGTCCGACCCATCAAAATGACATGATAAGACAATGGACAATGTAGTAGAAAGTAACGCTTTGTGCTGACTCAGGTCTATTAAAAAGTTATTTTGGGTCATTTGCTATTAAAGCTTCAGTTAGATGTTCGTGTTATCTTAAAGACCGTGATGTGAGAAGACTTAACCTCCTTGGTAGATTCTGATAAGACTGATTGTAGAAATTGGACAAATAGAGTCACCAGGGGAGTCAGTCGGCCAGAACAATCATTTCCTCACTCCGTACATTGTTAAACGTTGGTCGCATTAGCTGTTCTCTAGCCGGCTGTACTTCTCTGGCCAGCATACCTGTACATGGTATATTTGTTCCATCTCTATGGTTTTCCGAGCGACCTATAGATGGAGTCTGGTAGAGCCTAAGAAGATACAGCTCTACGGGGTGTACGTACAAATGTACTATATGTCCTGAGTAGGTTGGGGGTGCCATGCGATGATGATGAGTCTGTTCAACTTCAAGAATTCGAAGGTACCGGTTTTATCAAAACTTTGGTCGGTTTAGTTCATGCTCCGTCAATGCCGTATACACTGTTGAAGCCATGGAAATGTTGTCCGTCTGTGTTGTTGGCGTCCGTTCTGTTATACCCGCTTCCCTCGGATGCGCTGAGCAAGCTGGATGTCCCTCACCAAGCTGGTGCGGATGAGCAGCTCCGTAGACCTCTGGTAGCGGCGGATCTCTCTCAGGGCCACCGGTCCGGGCCTGTAGCGGCGTCCTGACGCCTTGACGCCGCCGTTGACGGTCTTGTTTACGACGTACACGTCGGACTTGCGGGCGGTGTGCTTCATGCGAGCCATGTTGGGCCGAAGTCGTCTCAGTTCCGGTATACCGAAAAAGAAAGTAGTCTGTGGACACCGCATGGAGCGAATTTATATAGCATTCAATACTTGGGTGTGAATTAGAATGAACATGCCGCGTATGATTGGTTCGCATGCAAAGACCCACGATGTGATTGGCCATCGTATTTACTTTTTATTAGAAGACAATCTCTTTGAGTTGTAAAAATCAATCGGTGAAACTCTTTGTCGGCATGGCAAGCTTATTTTAGCACTTATCAGACAATTACAACTACTTAGTAACTTGGATTTGAATTCCATGAATGATATCCGTACCAAAGTAGCAAACCGCCAAAGTGAAACGTTTGTTTGCCCTAGATACGACATATCCTCTGCATGCCAAAAGAGTTTTTCCCAATTCAATGGACTTAGTGTGACTCGTTGTTTCGTTTCTCTGTATTCAAAACAGCATTTCCGTCAATTTCAGTTAACGCTGCCGGGATGGAATTACATGCAAGTGGCTTTCTGATTTCAGTGTCAACTTTGCCAAAAGACATAGGCCAAGAGGCAAAAAATGACACAATTTTTTGCCCGTCTAAAAACGAAAACGACGCGCTATGGCGCGCCGCAGTGTTGCAACTCCGGGAGGCTTTTCTCATCATTACTTTTTGTACTGCACCAACTACACCAAATATCGTGCCTCTCTCATAAGCAATTTAGGGGGAAAAATTGTAGGATTTGTCACAAACTCCATGATAAAATACTATTCAAAACACGACGATTTTTGGTACGTGGGTTGGGGGTGGTGGCCTGACACTCAGGTGTGATTTTGGGCCTCCTGGCACTTGAACTTGACATTGCAGGTGGCATTTTTTGTGTTTTTTGGGCACTTTTGACGCTGTGTGTCCGGAACGATACGCGGGATTGCAACGATTTTTGGTGCATGGGTGGTAGGTTGTTGCCTGTTGCCTAGGATTGACTTTGGGTCTTGTCGCGTTTGAACTTGACGCGGCAGGTCGAATTTTGTGTCCGGGAGGGGGTTTTCCGGAGTTATATCTTCTGAACGGTTTGTGCGGGCGCGATGATATTTGGCACATGTGTCGGCGGTCGCTGAATAACTCTCAATTTTGATTTTGGCGCCCTTGGTGCTTGAACTTGACATTCCAGGTTACCTTTTGTGCGGACACGAGGCGTGCGCTGTATCTCCGGAACGCAATGTGCCATTGTGTTGTTTTTTGGTACATGAATTGTTGGTGGTGTCCTGGTGGTCAGGTTTGATTTTGGGCCTCCTAGTGCTTGAACTTGATACTGTATAGGTTGATCCTGTTTTCGTGTGGTTGGGGCATCCCCCTAATACCTGCTTGGTTGTGAAAACAGGTGACCGTCATCTGGTTGGCAGGGGCCTACATGTAGGTCACCTTCAATGTATTGGGTTATTTTGTATCCCCTGTTTGTGCCAGATGCTGCTGCTGCCAGATGATGCTTCAGCTCCTGCCAGATAATATATCGGTGTTGTATTGGTTACCTTTGCCAAAATGGCTAAGGTTATGTTTTGGGCTTGTGGGTCTGTGTGTCTGTGCGTTGACAGCATAACTCAAGAAGCCTTGGATGGATAGGGGGGTATGGGTAGGGGTCGGGAAATTGAAGGTCAAGTTCGATAATGGGTCCCCTAGCGGCTTGCTAAGGTACTGCAGCAGAACCTCAATCTTTTATATTATATATATATTATATATAAGATATGCTTTGGTTGTGATTTTTTAGTGGTAGATAGCCATTGGGGCAGAGAGTAAGTGCTGTAAGTTTGGACCCCCTAGCGGCTTCTTTAGAACTGCAGTCGCCGATTTCCTTTCAAAATTTGGACGAGAATAACTCGAGAATGTGTTGATGAATCGTCATGATTTTTGGTATGTAGATAGCCCAAGTAACAATGTACATAATGGAATACTAATTATGCAAATCAGCAGCTAATTTGCATAATTAATGAGGAAAGTTTATAAATCCACTTCATTTCATGATAGGACTTTCAAACTTGTCACATATATACAGGAGAAAGAGAGAAATATCAAGGCAAATTAATTATGCACATGACGGCTTCATTTGCATAATTAATGAGAAAATATAAACGTGTTGACGGATTGTCATGATTTTTGGTATGTAGATAGCCAAAGGGAAGACTTACATGATGGAATTCTAATTATGCAAATCGACAGCTAATTTACATAAGTAATGAGGAAAGTTTGTAAATCCACAGTATTCCTTTATAGGACTTTCAAACTTATCACATTTGTAGCTGAGAAAGAAAGAAAGAAATATCAATACATATCAATCATGCAGATGATAACCTCATTTGCATAATTAATGGCAAAATATGAACATGTTGACGGATCGTCATTATTTTAGTATGTAGATAGCCTAAGTAAAAACTTACATAATGATATACTAAGTATGCAAATTAACACCTGATTTGCATAATTAATGAGGAAAGTTGATAAATCCACTGCATTCCGTGATAGGACTCAAATTTGTCACATATGTAACTGAGAAATCGTCGGAGGAGCAACAGAGGGCTACCAGCCTTCAAGCTCCTGACTGCAGGCCACGGAGTCTCTGCAGTTCAGGTACATTCAGGTAAATTCAAGTAAATTCAGACACAGACACAATCAACACCATACCCACCCACCTTAACAACAAACCTCATAGCACACAACATATCAACATTATCCAAAACAATACATGCAGGCCTGAGGTCTACGAACTCTTGTTCTTCTGTTTGTTTTACATTTGTATGTATGTGTTATGTGCAATGCGATGACAATTAGAAAAAAAATAGGCTTTGGGGATATTATGAATAAATCAACCACAAACTGAAATGTGCAAGTTCGCTAAAAGACTGTCACATCACGTTTGTAAATTTGAGTAGGTTTTATCTAGGTCACAGTAAGTAAATTGCATGGACGGCATCAGCACCATCATTAATTTTGGCCTGATTTCAGAAAAAAATTCTTCTTTTGAGATTTTCAACATGATGAAAAATTATCAAAATGGGCAAATGTGTTGTTAGATACTTGTAGAAGTGACACTAGCGAGGTAACCATGGCTGTAGTCGAAGTGAAACCAGTTGGATAGTTGTGAATGTGGCACCAGTGTGGAAGCCATGAGTGTAGTTGCCAAGTTGCAATGGTAAGTACTACCAGTCTACCACACTAGTATCACTTCTACTACACCAGTGCACGTGCAGCTTACAATACATAAATATAGAATACAACACGGTATATTCCGTATCACCCAAGGTATCAGCGCGAACAAATTTGGTGCCCTCGAACAAAAAAGTATTGCGACAGCAATGTTCCAACGTCCGAATCAGGTATTCGAATTGCCAACCATCCCGCTCGAAACAGTTCGATTTATTCGAATGGAGCCTGTGTGATACGCCTTTCAAACCTGTGCGATACGGAAGCGTACGGCCCGGTCCGGAACACCCGTATCGAACGTTTTCGCGTCACAGGTATGACATAAATATAGAATACAACACGGTGTATTCTGTATCACCGAGGTACCAGCCCGACCGCGGGTCGGATCGCCCGAAGGACGGAGGGTTATCCGACCCGCGGGAGGGCTGGGACCGAGGGTGATGCGGAATACACCGTGTTGTATTTCATTTGTCATACCCACCTGAGAAAACCCATGTTTTGATGCAAAATGCGCCAGTAGTTGTACAAATTTGGTGTTCTGGAACAAAAAGTGTTACAACGTCCGAATCAGGTATTCGAATTGCCAACAGGCCCGCTCGAAACAGTTCGATTTATTCGAATGGAGCCTGTGTGATACGCCTTTCGAACCTGTGCGATAGGGAAACGTACGGCCTGGTCCAGAACACCCGTATCGAACGTTTTCGCCTTACAGGTATGACATAAATATAGAATACAACACGGTGTATTCCGTATCACCCGAGGTACCAGCCCGACCGCGGGTCAGATCGCCCGAAGGACGGAAGGTTATCCGACCCGCGGGAGGGCTGGGACTGAGGGTGATGCGGAATACACCGTGTTGTATTTCATTTATGTCATACCCACCTGAGAAAACCCATGTTTTGATGCAAAATGCGCCAGTAGTTGAACAAATTTGGTGTTCTCGAACAAAAAGTGTTACAACAGCAATGTTCCAACGTCTGAATCAGGTATTCAAATTGTCAACCGTGCCCGTTCGAAATGGTTCGATTTATTCGAATGGAGCCCGTATGATACAACTTCGAGCCTGTGTGATACGGAAAGTTATCACATGGTCCGGAATACCCGTATCGAACGTTTCCGAGTCACAGGTATGACATAAATATATTTATATGCCAATGGTTACATGTCCAAGTGGAGGTCATTTTGCAAGTCCCATTTCTACAGGGATGTCCGTGTCAAGTTATTAATTTGATAGTGAATGTTTGACAGTGAGCATACTGGCCAGAAAAGTACCTCCTCCCCTCTAGCCTGACATACATAAGACTTACCAAATGCACCATTCATGCAACAGAATTATATACTTATTATAGATAAGCTTTAAGAAATAAAAATTCAGTCATTGTGATATCTCCATAGAAACATGCGCTGTCCTTTTATTTCCGTGTTGAAAGATACGGATACAAGGACCTCTTGATTGGCATCTTTGACTTCTAGAAATCAAAGTTAATAATGTCAAAAAAAGCAGCATACTTTAATTTGTCAACGGTCTTCCAGATACATTAGCATCGCCATTATGCAACCCCGTAATCCTAAAAGATATTCCCATAAGTAGCCTTCTTTGGGCAGGCGACCTTGTACTCATTTCACAAACAGGAATGGGTTTGAAAAAAATTGTCTGAAACTTGACTTGACTTAACACTTACATGACTGTGTATATCTTATCTTAACATGTTATAGAAAGTCCAACTAATATGTAATTGATATTGTTTGACACAAGGCTGTCTGACGTTAAAAGTGTAAGCAAAATCTTTTCTTTTCACTATTACCTATAATGCAAATTGAGTCTCAAATTCACACATGGCTTTGAAAATTACTTTGAGCTATGTTAGATTTGATAGTTTTTTCAGTCGTCAAAACACACCTGAAACGTTGGTGTATTTCAAGAAACTGTGCTCATACCACATTTACAATACATGATACTGACAAAATTAACACTCATAATTGTTCATGTTGCAAAGGGGTCTAAATTCTTTTTCAAGGACATGATTATACAAAATATAGCAGCACACTGATCACAGGAATTCTTTTTGCTCTTTTTCAGATCTTCTGAAAGTACAGGTTGCCATAACAGACTCCTAAATGTTTAACAAAAGTTGTTACACTTTACATCTAACATCAACTCTCCCCATTTCTTTGTGTACCATAAGACCACTACAGTGAATGGTAAGGTATTCTAATGTCTTGAACTGTGACCTGGCTATCTGACATATGCATGTTACAGATGATGTATCTATTCTCTTAGTTTTGATTAATCATCTTATTCAAAACATGGTGGCCTTTGGGTTGAAGTTATCTAATATATGACTGTGTGTAATATACATCACAAACTGCCATCCAAGAATTGTTTTCTTCTGAGCCATGAAAGAAAATGTCAGAACTAACCATGACCAAAACGTTTGTCTTATTACACATATTGTTATATTTCAAGTGTAACGGTTTGTTTAGACCAGTTTCTTCATCAGGGTGAAGTTGGGGGTGCCCCACCCAGTGACAGGGTCCCAGCCTTCCGTGGGGCAGAACCCCTGGAGGTTGGTCAGGTCGTCCAGACAACCCAGGTTACAACCCACGGTCACCTGTCAATAAAAAAAAACAACTTCAACATCGTCAACGTCATTATTGTATACCAACCTTAGGTAATCAAAGACCTTTTTAAAATGATTTTTTTTCTGTTATTCCAATAAGGCCACAGCAAGTAAATTTTATGGATGACATCCGCGCACTCATTAATTTTCGCCTGATTTCAGAAAAAAAAACAAGATATCTTTTCTTTTTTGGAGATGGTCAACATGACGAAAAATTACCAAAATGAGCAAAAATATGTTGTGTTGTAGCCTAAGGATTACTTGTAAAAGTTACACTTGTTAGGTACCCAAGACTGCAGTTGTAGAAGTTAAACTAGTTGGATAGTTATAAAAGTGGCATAAGTAGAAGCCATAAGTGTAGTTAGCAGCTTTGTTAGTGATACCAGTCTACCACACTAGTGTCAATACGGGGCCTATTTTGGAAATGTAGCCATCTTGTTTTTTTTACCCATCTTGTTTTTTTTCGCCCTATTGCACTATTTTTGCAGTCTGCAGAGGATGTCATCCATAAAATTTACTTGCTGTGGCCTAAAGGCAAATTACAAAGTACTCACATCATATAGATATTCCCATCCAGACTTGTACAGTAAAGGGTTGAAGAATCCCAGAGCAGGCTTCCCTTGCTGGAACCTCAGGTCATTTATCAGGGACAGAATCCCAGCAAACACTGGAGTAGCAGCCTGAGTATGGTTGAGAAAATATTAGGACAAACAACATTACCAAACATTGACACAACAGGCTACACTATAAATCCAGAAGAGCAGTCTGAATCTAGAAATCTGTGAACATTGATTGATGATGTCTTCAAGTATGATGTAACACAAGGTATAGCTATCAATTAGACGTTTACAGGGACATGGGCAGAATTCTGAGAATGTCAGCGCAGCCAGAAGTCTTGAGAATTCTGTAAATGCCAGACAGAAATTGGGCGAATTGTATAATTTATTACATATTAGGTTTAAAGATGTTCCTCTATAGTAATTTACATTAGGGAAATTCAAAACTTACAGAATCTCGAAAAGAAAATTAAACTTACAGAAGTTCCAAAAGAAAACCTACAGAAGTTCCAAAAGAAAACCTACAGAATTTCCAAAAGAAACCTTACAAAATTTCCAATCTAAAGCCTACAGAATTTCCAAAAGAAACATTACAAAATTTCCAAAAGAAAACTTACAGAGGTTCCAGAGATAAAGGGGGTGGGTATCAGGTCCATGACGACCCAGTAGTTGTCGGACAGGGCAGCGACGTCCGGGTACGCTCGGCCTGTCGCGTTGTAATATGATTTCGGCGGTAACTTGGTGCTCTTGTTCAGGTAACTCTCCACTGCACTCGTCTGTGATGAGTTGAACAGTCAAGAAAATCCCTATCATAAGTTTAAAATGATTCATAATCTATGTAATTATTCCTGGCTGCAAGTAACTATGGATGAATATAAAATAGCTAAGAACTCTTACCTGGTAGTCTGGCATGTCAAAGATGTTACTGAACCCTCCCCCACTGATGTAGTCTGCATCCTCGTCTCCAACCTCATATGGTGAGTGAAACATGGTTCCTCCAACTGTGGTCACATATGGGCTGGAAAAACAAGACACTTTAGACAGGGTTTACTTTGGTTTGATTTTTGCACTGGAGATAAAATAGCTTTGATTTTTTGGGAGTTCAGCAAAATAGAACAAAATGAATCTCTGTGTTTGCCTGTCCCTGAAGCTGACTGAATGTTCCTGTCCCTGATGCTGACTGTGTTTCCCTGTCTCCGGTGCTGACTGTGTTTCCCTGTCCCTGGTGCTGACTGTGTTTCCCTGTCCCTGGTACTGACTGTGTTTCTCTGTCCCTGGTGCCGACTGTGTTTCCCTGTCCCTGGTGCTGACTGTGTTTCCCTGTCCCTGGTGCTGACTGTATTTCCCTGTCCCTGGTGCTGACTGTGTTTCCCTGTCCCTGGTGCTGACTGTGTTTCCCTGTCCCTGGTGCTGACTGTGTTTCCCTGTCCCTGGTGCTGACTGTGTTTCCCTGTCCCTGGTGCTGACTGTGTTTCCCTGTCCCTGGTGCTGACTGTGTTTCCCTGTCCCTAGTGCTGACTGTGTTTCCCTGTCCCTGGTGCTGACTGTGTTTCCCTGTCCCTGGTGCTGACAATGTTTCCCTGTCCCTGGTGCTGACTGTGTTTCCCTGTCCCTGGTGCTGACTGTGTTTCCCTGTCCCTGGTACTGACTGTGTTTCCTTGTCCCTGGTGCTGATTGTGTTTCCCTGTCCCTGATGCTTGCTTTGTTTCCCTGTCCCTGATCCTGACAGGGTTTACCCACAATTCCTGGTGATGTGCATTTGTACTCAAATGGTGAATGATATCGTTCTGCAAAAGTTTAAAAGTTTACAGCAATGTCTGCATATCAAACTTAATGTCCTTTTAAGTCATTTTAAACTTAAAGTTAATCATAGAATATTTCTAATTAAGCTAAAATGAATAATTCCAATGAAAAAGATTCTGTCTTACCTTGATGCAGGAAAGCTGGGCCTGAAGACATTAGTGTCTTTTGAGACTTCTCTGCACCCTGCACCACTGTCCCCTGTATTCAACACAAGCTTCAGGTTTTAGCAAATGACAAGTAAACATCTAATATATGTGCTAATCTTTATCAATGGCATTTCGTCACAGGCAAGTGCAGTTACTGAGGTTAAGGAAAAACATTACATTAAAGCTTTGAGTGTATCTGATTCAGATATATCTGCATAATTTCATAAATTGACACAAATTCAGAAACTACAGACTATAAGAGTGGGTAATTTTGCAATGTTATGTACTAGTTTACAATAACAGTAACAGAAAATTTAGCAAAGAGGAAATATGTGTATCCAAAATGATTAGAAATCAGCAACATAATTTGAAAGCAGTGGAAATGTATACATCAGTTAACAGCAAACCCAATACACTCCAAAATTCCTGTAACACAAGTGGTTCACCTTTATCCATTGTTATTAAAAACAAGATATCTAGGGATATCAAGTCAATGGAGTACACTGATTTGATTATCGATGACAGTGACTGTGTATTTTTCTGCCCATCTATAACTAAGAACTGGCATTATCATTATTATCATAAGTTAATGGACCATAGTTTTGCAATATTTTCAAAATATTTGACTTTAAAACCACCATCCCTTGACTTGATATGATCCCTATAAAACAAAACAACAGATAAAGGTTACCCCACAGATAAAGGTGAACTACCATAACCCACCAGAAGCAAACAGAATGGTGAGTCCCCTGGTGCCAGCCTTCATGAACTCTGTGTTGATCCTTTGCATGTAGTCTGTAGACAGGGAGTCCTCATCATCCCCATAGCTCACACTGTGGACCCAGGGTACTGATGTCATGTTACTGATGCCTGTCAGCCACACCAGGAACGGTTCCTGGGACTCATGTCGACCTGTGGTACACAGTACAGTTACATGTTACATGTTACATACAGTCTGCAGACAGGGTGAAGTGCACATCCATGAGGAATGCATGCCACCTTGCTGAATGGATGTGAACTGGAACTACATGAACACTGCATGTACTGGCTTATAAACGGGTACTAGACATAACACATACTGACCTGCAGTACTGCAATACCATGATGTTGATATTTTGGCATCACTGCTCATAATGTACTACACATCCATAAGGAATGCATGTCACCTTGTAGAATGAATATGAACTGCAGCTAGGAGTACATTGCAGGAAGTAGCTGATAATACTGACCTGCAGTACTCCAGAACCATGTTGATATGTTGGCACCACTGCTCATGATGTACTGCACATCCAGGCTGGCCTCCAACCCGGCACCCCCGCTGTCGGGACCTACCACCTTGTCAGTCTTTGTCAGGTGGGGGAAGCCTCCCCCCCACAGGCGCATGAACTCTTCCAGATCGGTGGCATGGTAGAACTGCTCAAGAAACTGTGAAAATGAATATGAAATTTGAAAATCATTTGAGTCAAATACATACTATATACTTGAATGTATGTGTCAAAAGCATCAAATGGTGAGATAGAGAGGTCAACTTCTGGCTAGATGTTGTGCCCTTCAGAAAAAAACTTAACAGAACATTTCTCACCTAGGTCTACAAATGTGTAATTGACTACCATAAGGTATGGATGCCACCTAGCAGAAATTGAGGAAAACTGCAGCAACATGTATATTGCATTTTAATAAAAGACAGTGGATTGGTACTCACCTGGGCTACAGCTTGGGCATTCTTGGGATCAGAGCCCACGTCAGTCTCCGATAAGTTGTACCTTCCCCGGATGATGCTTGGATACACCCCCAGGTGGAAGTTTGGTTGGTAAATCTTCTCTTTCACCTGAAGTCTGAACCCTGAGGGGAACCTGTGGACTCCACCAACTGGTAGGGGGTGTGGGGGTGGAAAGGATGGTTGCAATTTAAAGCCATTTTTACATTATTATTAGCCTAAATTGAAAGCTATACTAAGTCTGATCGAATGAATCCACAATAACACAATGTTTTTCATTGTGTAAATCATACAAAAAGGTATCTATCTTCATTCAAATTATTTATACAACTAAATGTATCAACAAAGCTGTTTTTAACACAACAACCAATGGAAGGGCACCTATTCTAAGGGACAGTGATGACTGCTGTTGTTTGAAATGAATACTTGTCATTTCTTTTCTTCTTAAGTTAAGAAGTATTTTTTTGAAGTGCTTCAATGCAATGGTTTCCCGTAGCAAACCATCAGTCCTGGAATGCCACTGTCAGTGGCTGGACAGGCACTGACAGTGGCATTTCAGACGTAAATCAGCAGAAGAGCTCCACTGGCAGGCCTGAAATACGTCTGGCAAGTACAAATCGGGCTCTGCACTGATCTGGGACTGTCTTGACAGGCCTGAAAGCGCTCTGAACTGATCAGGACTGTCTTGACAGGCCTGAAAATACGACTGTCGATGACAGTCCCACCACTGTCAGCCATGGCCAATCACAGTCTTGTATTAATTAGGCATCTAGCGAATCAGGTATCAGCTCCTTAATTGCTTGCTGGAAATTTTGAATTTTACAGTTAGGTTTTTGAGGAAATTAATGGATAGCAGGGATATTTACACTGTATCCAGGCCTCCATCTCCCAGACTTTTCAGCTTGGAAAGGAGATTAATTGCCATAACTATTGTTTGGAAGTACTGTGGATGTGGGGGAAAGTGTACATCATGTTTCTGAGGTAAGATATTAGTGACAAATGGCCACATTTTGAATTTTGACAATTGTTGGGAGGGGGGCAATTTGGCAGACTGTGCTATAGACTGGGTACTGGGTGCCTTAAACAAATAGGTACAGAATTAACCACAATCATGTACATTTGTGTACAGTCAGTTGTTGTCTTGTTCTTTAAGAGACTTATTTGGTTGTGGTTTCGGAAATTCATATTACATAAGCATTTTAAAATTGTCAAATCAATGACAGAGGAGGTATTGACGATGCCCCATTCTTGTCTATAAATGTTTCTGCTTCTGTTACTTTTTGAAGCATTCTGCAGTTGCATAAATTTCTGTACTCTATGTAGATAGAGCCTAGTTAGCCAAAATCTTTCTATTGTTCAGTTTTTGTATAATTTTTACCTCCGAAATCTAGTACATGAGCAGAAGTGTTTTGTTATGTAAGAGCATATCTACGACTGTCAGCCTCTGGGAATCCACGACTGTCAGTCATGATTCAACGACTGTTTTACGACTGTCCTACGACTGTCAGCCACTGAGAATCTATGACTGTCAGTCATGATTTAACGACTGTTTCTACGACTGAAAATTTGCATATTTTGTGAATAATTAGAGGCTGATACAGTCACTGACAGCCCCTGATCAGAGGCAAAACAGTGCTGTCTGACAGTCACTAACAGTGCCATTAATATTCCAGGACTTAGTTTGTTAAGGGTTCGCCGCATCTACAATGGCACGTTTGATTAATTTCTTTTCTTAAAACATTCCTCTTCCATTTTTTGCATATGATGAAACTAATACCTAAGACAATTTGGTCCATCTTGACAGACAAAAACAGGTTGTAAAGGATCACTATAAAGGAATGTCCATAAAATGAAATGATAGATATTTGTACAAGATGATGGGAAAAAATTATTTTTGCCAATGAGAATAGGGATGAGGAGAAAAATAGTCATATACATACACACACACACACACAAACAGGTAGAGATATGGCCCTAAAGTTATTTTCTTACCAAAGTCCAGATGGTCCTTGAGGTGTCTGGGTACGAGGTATTTTACCTCAGACCTGATGACTGTTTGCTTCCCATCAGTGTACCTGTGGAACTTCACTCCTCCCAGCAGCCTCTCTGCTTTCCTACAGACAATTTGAAAAGACATGTTTAAATTAAAAGCAAATAGGACAATTTTTTTAAAAGAATAACCATGGTAAAACTGTGTGCATTGCTAGCTGAAGGCAATTCAATCTCCACAACTGGATAAAAATCAGATATTTATCATATAACACTTTTCTGACAATCTTATTCCAGTGATGGATATCACTTGAAACGTCTGGAAGCAAATATCCAATTTTCATCTAGTTGTATAGATGGAATTGCCTTCAAAAAGAAGTTCAAATATTATGTACTTGACTGTCTAACCTTCATAAATGTGTACATTGTTGTCTTTGTTTCCCATTACCAGGGCTCGAAATACCACCTACATATGCAGGTTAGTGCAGGTAAAATTGGAGCTGTGCAGGAATTTCTGCTGTCTACCTGCATCTAACCTACACTGGTCCATGTACTGGGTTTTATACATAAATGTCATATTATGTACATGTAGGTATATGTGGATTGTTATTAGCTTCATTGGCTGTTACCACCTATAAAGTACAAAAGAAGAATAGCAATTCTTCAACAATTTTAGTACGATCTAAGGCATACTCTTTCAAATTCAGAGTGGTGCAGGTAAAATTTGTCTGGTGCAGGTAATTTTTAATGTTACCTGCACCAGTGCACCTTTTTTTTTACCTTGCTGGCATAGAACACTCCACAAAGTCCCTGGTGAGGACAGTGGTACAGTCCGTGACCCCTGACCCCCTCAGCCACCTCCCCACCATCTCCACAGTCTCCTTGGATGGCTCCACCAGGGAAGTGATGTCTTCTAGACTCAGGTACTTGCCTGGTAACAAGAGATGTCAACGTCAAGCAAACAGAAGATGAAGTCAAACCATAGGTCATCTTAATCTCCAAGCAGATCTTGCATGACATAAGAATCATAAGCAGGGGAAGGAGTTTAGTCGGCAGAGGAGTAAATTGCCTCTGCACTCCTTCCCCAACTTTAATGATACATTGTACTATCTCATACCATACAAGATCTGCTTGGAGATTAAGGTCATCTAAGGTCAGGGTAAAAGACCAACCTAACCTAGGCTGCAGTCGCACTACTCGGTTAAACATAGTGAACTAGACCTTCAGATCAGGGCAACCGCGGCGCTGCTGCAGGGCAAAATGAAAACCCTTTAAATTTAATCTGATTGTTAAATATCCTGGAGTGCCCTGCACAGAAAAGTACATTAAAGGAGGAGTGGTCCAATTATCTCTGTCATTCTTATGATTATAAGAAAGACATTGTCAAATCTTTAATGATTCCACTGGGTACTGTAAGAGTGCTGCATTAAAGAAAGAGTTGTACTAAATGCTGCATTACAAAGCCTGTGTTACACAATATCTTACTATCAAGGGCTGATCGGACTCTCCTCAAACACTGGGTCTCCATATATCTAATGTCCTATCCTACTAAAGCCTCAGGTAATCATTGTCAACTGAGTGAAGTGAGAAAATTTGTGTTAAGTGTGGCTTTCCCATAAGGGCCCAGCATTAGTGGCATGTCAGGGGATTTGAACTCAAGACCCTTTGTTCTGGGCCAAACATTCAGCCATTATGTCAACATGACACCACAGATTTGGTGCCAATATAAAGGCCACTAGTACTTTGACAGGGATCTAAGACATAGAAACTTTAAGACACTTTGAGACTACAGACAGACCATATCTCTCATCCTCTGGGTCTGACCCCCTCCAGAACAGCTTCTCCAGTTTGTCCAGGTTTTGCTGCTTCAGGGCAAAGGTCAGCAAAACACTTTCACTCTCTCCAACCCGCTCAATCCGCCTCCAGCCATCAGGAACTCTGGAAAGTAAAAAAAAATGAAAGACAAACAACATTCCTCAAAATCTGCCTTATTGTAATCACTCAAACGCCCTTCCAAAGCTCAGTTCAACAGTTGAAACTCAAGGGAAACACTGAAGAAAAAATACCCAGCATAAGAGGAGATATCTCCTGCGTGTATCCTCCCTTTTTTCCTAGTTAGAGGGTTCCTAATGTCTGCTTTGGAGGATATATAGCCTTAGCACCTTGACAATACGCTAAGTACATCCCTTTATACCACAACAGCGTTATGGCTGTAATTTTCCTGCATTCCGCTAGGGGACGCAGTGACATGATTGTGAAAGGCTTGCCATTTGTGGGAGTATGAATGGGGGGGGATCTCGGTAACCTGACGTGATAGCCAGGCCAGCTAGATAGGCCAGGGACACAGCCCGGCCTTTTCATCAAACCCGGTGAATCAATCAGTGTCTAGCCTTGTGCTCTGGTCTGGCAGTAAGCTTTTCCATTGCCCAAAATGATTGACAATATGCTGATTAGGTCAGTGACCACTCCCTCTCTGAACCAATGGCAGCCAGCCTTGTAAATTAATCAGTATCCAACCTTGTGCTCTGGTCTGGCTCCAAGTGCACCCCGTTGAAAGGCTGCGACAGGACGGCGGAGAATCCCGCGAAAACGACACACACTCCCACGGCGGCGAGCATGGCTCTCGGTCCCGTGTGCAGAGGCCTCAGGATCCAGTGGTGAAGAATTCCGAGCCTGTCTGTTTAATAGACAACTTGGGCATAGAATGGAAATAGCAAGCGTTAGTCGACCAGCAACAGCCATTGTTATAAAAGCAATTAATATTATGCTTTATGTGCATTCTATAACCAGCTCAGCCAGATTTATACATATGCAGGCTGGCAGCCAAAAAAAAAAAAAAATACAGCCCACCCCCCAAAATTATAAAGTTTTCCATTTCTGACATGCTGAATACAATTTAGTGGAAAAACACTGTTCTGAACATATCTGGAACCATTTTTAGATTAAGAGGATTACATTAAGAGCGAGGCTATTGACACACCCAGTGTGTCAATAGCCTAACAGGCTATTGACACACTGAGTGTGTCGATAGCCTGTTTAGGCTATTGGCACACTCAGTGTGGCGATAGCCTGTTTAGGCTATTGACACACCCAGTGATAGAAACCACTAAAATGAGGAAATCTTACGATTATATTTGACAATCAACACTCTGAAAAATACAAATGGCATCCTGTGTCCATTATCAACCCAAAATACGATCTTTTTCACGTGTTTACGGCACAATTTTAAACATCGGAATCTGCTATCATATAGGGTGCTAGTTTTACTGTCACCGCATGTGATCATGGCAGCC
>NC_049991.1:5238202-5267397 GCF_000003815.2 Branchiostoma floridae | reverse complement strand
AAAAACTCCGGCGCGGACTCGAACCGGGTCGGAACTGTTATCATGAATTCCACTGCGCTACGTCAAACATGCACGATAAAGGCTGTATTAACAGGTATCCAAATGTAGGGCATAACTTGAATACGTCCGTTCATTCCAAGATTCAAAGATTCCAATGTCTAATCTTCCGAACAATGTCTAATCAACTATTGCTTGTGTAAAATATTGCCGGAAAGGCATGTTACAAGCTCTGATTGGCTGACTGGCATCTCGGTGTGTCAATAGCCTGTTTGGCTATTGGCACACTGAGTGTGTCAATAGCCACAGCGTTACATTAAAACCTGTTCCATAGCTAAGTCAGACCAGGATTGCAAGGAAACTGGGTCTTTTTAAAACCTCCTTGGTTTCATGGAAGACGAAAAACACTCGATAAACTGGTTCCACTGGCTGATTAAGTCATTTGGTTTTAAACTGAACGAAATGGGCCATATGTCTGGGCTTTATTTTTGCGCTGTTGTGTTTAATGAAATTCATATATTGTAAAACAAACACAAAAATCCTACAATACCACACCACATAGCTTGTGTTCCGAATCTCTAATAGAAAATACATGTACATGTACATAGACTGCACAGAAAATTGAGGAACAAAGCACGCTTTGCCACTTCAGCAGTTTTACAAATTTGTGTAACGCAACAAACGCATTTCCAGCTGCGCAACATAATGTTTTGCAACCTTCAAAAACAGAGAAGCACTTTGCAAACCCCAAAACGTTCGCAACACAACCTAACAACAGAGTCTACAATATTTGCTCACCTGGATTTTGGGAAACAGCTCCGTATGACTTAGCTAACAATCCCATCACATGATCTTGACTCAACCAAAAAACACGGGACAAAAAAACAAGGACCGCCGATCAGCTGATTCCCTTTGGCGCGTAAATGTCAAAGGTCGTAACCTCTGAACCGGATGTTGTATTTTTTTGCCGCGAAAATGGAGGATTGTTTCATATGACGTAATCTGGTTTCGATACTTTCAGAACGGTGATAGAAGACATCAAATGTTGAGTTCAGCAAACGAAGGATCTACACGGCGTTTTTAAAAGGTGGCGGTTAAAAACGGTTGCACTTTTTCCCATGTTATTTTTACCGTAATGGTTGTTAGGGTTTATTCATGTACAAATGTTACGTGTTCGCACTCGCTCAAAACTTTGTAACGTTAATGCAGATCATAATTAGGAACGTTATAGTAAGTGCCTTTATAGGTTTATAAAATCTAAGGATATGCAGTCTATAACTTTTTAGAAATTGTCAGCAGCAGATACGCGGCCAAAGAAAAGAAATCGTTTAAACAGCAAAACAGTGTTTAAAAACAGAGTGGTATCTAGAAGCTCAGAGCTACTTTGATGTATGACAAATGTGTCACATAAGATTTTGAATATTTACCCCATGTTCAACCCAAACTGATTAAGACCATTTGCTTAAAAAGTTGACTTTTTCCACCTTTCTTTCTGGCCTAAAACTTTGTGTATCCATAACAAGTTACAACAATAACCTTACTGTTTCAGTGCCCAACCATGGCTGAATCCAAGGATGAAACTTCCACAGTTTGCACTTCTGAAGTCTGCGACGAAACCCAGCTGTCCACTTTCTTGGAGGGTCTGAACAAGAGTCGCGACGAAGAATACCTCTGTGATGTCGTGCTCGTGGCGGAGGACAAACGCTTTCCCGTACACAAAATCGTCATCACGTCCGCTAGCGAATACTTCAAGATCATGTTCTCTACTGATATGAAGGAGAAGACTCAAGAGGAAGTGGTGCTACATGGTGTAACGGCTGACGGTTTAAAGATTGTATTACAGTTCATATATACGACCAAGACTGTTCTAACATCTGACAACGTATACGAGGTACTCGTAACGGCACATCATTTTCAGATCTCGAAGCTGGTCGGATGTTGCGAAGACTTTATGGTAAAGGAAGTCAGGGTGGACGAAGAGAACTGGGAAAATTTAGCGAAAATCGCTTCCTTGTACGAACTACAGAATCTGAGACTTGCAGTGCATGGTTATCTGCTAGAGACTGTCAACAAGTCAGGAGAGGGGGTATCGTGTTTTCAGGATCGGCTGTGCGATTTACCTGTGGAACAATTTGAGCTACTACTAGCGAGTAATCAGATAGAACAGGTATCTGAAATCCAGCTCTTTCATTTGGCTGTACGCTGGCTTGAACACGACGGTTTGCGTCGTAGTTTGGCGAGTCGGGTGATGGAAAACATCAGGTTCGTGCTGATCTCGCGAGCGGACATAACCTGTCACGTGGAGACGGTTGACTTCATGGTGGCGGACGCAAGGTGCCGACAGATGGTGGCTGACGCCGTGTCGTATCTGAATTCCCCGTTAATGCAGCCGTTGCTGCAGACGGCAAAGACGCAAGTACGCGCAAGTCAGACCATGCAGGACATTCTTGTCATTGGCGGATCAAGAGGAGGTACGGCTCGGAATGCAGTGTATCGTCTTTCGGAAAGCAAAAGCGACACATGGAGTGTCGGACCAGGTTTACCACAAGACTACGCCATCAGCCACCATGGCGTTGCAGCGATTGACAACTTCGTTTACGTCATAGGGGGACAGACGAAAACAGATCCCACCGGGTTGTCGACGACAAACAGGGTGGTACGATACGACCCTCGTACGAACACATGGATCGAGGTGACTCCGTTACTACAGCCAAGAGCGTGCTTTGCCACAAGCGTGCTTAACGGATGCATCTACGCATCAGGTGGCGGAAACTCTGTCGAGATTCTCAACTCGGTGGAAAAGTATGACCCCAAGACCAACAAATGGTCGTCTGCGACGAGTCTGTTTCAGCCGCTCTATGCTCATGCAAGTGCGGTCCTCGACAACAAACTGTACGTCAGCGGAGGCGCGAGAGACGGGAGCTTTCTGAAAGACGTTTGGGTGTACGACCCAACGGTAGACGGGTGGCAACGCTGCCGTGACATGAAGTATCGAAGAGGATGGCACGCGATGGCCGCCATGCAGGATAAACTCCTCGTGATGGGCGGGAAAACGAACGAGAACGAACAGTACCCAAACATGAGGCTGGGCTTCCACACCATCCCCCACATCGTCGAGTCTTTCGATCCCGCGAAAAACGAGTGGAACGTCATGAAACGTCCGCTGATTCACATGCAGTGCGAGGCCGGGGTTGTCGTGACGGACTGCGGAATCTTTCTCGTCGGCGGTTACAGCTGGCAGAGTCAGGAGCCAATGAAAACAGTGCAGGTGTATCGCCCTGATGAGAACAAGTGGTGGTACTACAAAAGTCTGCCAGAGCCTCTACAGGGGGTTGGGGCCTGTGCAGTCACTCTTCCTTCATGAATATTATATCCAATATCCAACAATTAACAACAATTTGGGAGCTCTACTGGTGTGTTGTTATCAGCTATGATACTGAATTAGTTGAGTACTACAGATTCTGAAGTAGAGGGTGCTTTACAAATAGTAGGAAAATATAAAGATATATATGATGACTGTGTATGTTATCTCAAATGCAGTGTAGTATAAAATACACAGTCTTGCAACTATAACCAACAAAAAATGTGATAAAATGTGGAAGTGATAAAATGTATATACTTATAGGTATCAGGGTGGCTATTTTAGGGCTCAAGTAGATACAATATTACCGTACTACATGTATCTAAACATTCAAGAGCTAGACACAGATTGTAAGTGAAAGACATTTCCTTTTACAACACCATGATCAATATACTTTAGATAAAATGTAACCAGTTCACATATTAGATATTCTAACCAGTGTGTCTTTTTGCATCTTATTCTAGCCATGATTGCACTGTAATGAAATACAAGTAGTCAAGGATGAAGGAGAAGCTTTCTAAGTTTACAGAAAATCTTCATGTATTGCATTTATGTATATAGTAAATTAGTTACATTTATCTGTTGCAGTGATATCCAAACTAACAACTGTTGAAAAGCAATATTCATGCATATATGTCACAAGTGAATGCCCCTGTGACAAAAAACATGTCTGCATAAGTATCTAAACATGAACAAGTCAGATAAGGGCCTTCACAGTTGACATATAAAAACAATTAATTTTGCTGCACATGTGCAGATGGAACAATACTGTTACCTCCTATGTTTAACCCATCCTTTTTGTCCTTTCCATCTGACATCTTCTTCATCATTGTCATCATCTTCACTTTCTGTATCCTCCTTACTGTCCACGTCTTTTGTTGAACTACTGTCCTTCTTTGCACTTGCCCCCTTATCACACCCATCCCCTTCATTGTCAGAGTCTGTGTCTTCAACACCTTTTTGCTTCCCATCTTCTTTTTCATCTCCATCATCTTCTTCTTCCTCATCTGTCTCTTCTTCTGAACTGTACCAATCAGAAGGAAAGAGAAGTCAGATGTAGAAACTTAAGGCAATGTTTCTGTTGAAAGGGTCAATTTATAAAAGGTAAAGTATTGACGTCCTTCACATCATTTGAAGTTGATACTTAATCTGTTAGATACTAGTCAAAAGTAGCTTTACCAAATTCAGCCAAACACATCAAAACATAAGGGTTACCTCTAATCATGCATGTACAAGTGAATTGGTCTATTTTTGAGTGCAGACTGAGGTTTGATGCATGAGGCTTCACCATACACAGGACAAAAAAACTTAATGTCCTCTCAGAAGGACAAAGTTTACATTACTGAGTGTTAGTTGAAAGGTGATCGATTTTTGTCGATAAACTAAGGTTACACATCCAGGTAACAAGATATGCCAAATAGCAATTACTCAAACAACTTCCAAAACCATATCCAGTTGCTTGAGTAATTGCTACTTGGCATAATCAAGTTTCATACAGAATAACTTACCTTGATTCTGGGAAGTCATAGACAGGTCTGTTGGGATTGTAGTGTTCTAGACTCATGTCCATCTCTACAGGCTCTGTAGTTAAAAACAACAACAACATACATTGGAATTAAAAGTTTGTGGTGAATAGATAAACGACAAGGAATCAAACATACAAGAATGTGAAGAAAGTATCAAAGATGACTTAGTACATTGTAGATTGGCCGGCCACTCAGATAATCATAGATAGTATTGACTTCATTCAGGTCAGCCTCTTACAATTAGATTATCTTTGTCATTTAAGGGGGATAAGTTGATCTGATTGGTCAGCCAAATAATTAGTTGAGAGGCAGATGATCTGATTGGGCAGCCATTAGGATCACTTCAAAATAGTTGGCCTGATTGGTCAGCCACAGTAAGAATCACTTTAAGAAGTAGTTGATCTGATTGGCCAGACACTTACAGCTATTTGACCTGATTGGGCAACCACATAAACCATTAATGAGCTAAATGACCTGATTGGGCATCCACTAGAATCACTTTTAGAAGTAGTTGACTTGGACATAGACCAGTAGGAGTTAGTTGACCTGATTGGGTAACCATATAAACCATTCAGGAGCTAGTTGACCTGATTGGGCTACTAAAGAAACCATTTAGGAGCTAGTTCACTTGATTGGGCTCCCACATAAAATCATTTTGGAGCTAGTTGACCTGATTGGGTAACCACATAAACCATTTAAAAGACCATTACCTGATTGGTCGGCTGCTTCCTTCTGCAGTTTGTCCATCCAGTCCTGTTGTGCCTCCACCACAGCTGCCCCATCACTGCAGGCTGCATACCTGTCCATCACTTCCCTGTTCAGCTCCAGGAAACCCTTCCCCCACTTGAACTTTTGCAGGCACCTGTTAGCATACTCCTTCAAGCCTGGCAAACAACAACAAAAACAGATGTAACTATGAGAGTAGGGCATGGCGTGCACAAAGATCTGTTTATTTTTGCATGATAATAAATGACGGATTCTTTGTATGCTGCCGTGGCTGCTCTCTTCCCACACAACAAACAAATCTTGAACGTCATGCCGGTACTGTCATCTTCCTCTTGAACATCAAGGAGGTGCCGTATATGGCATCTTTGGACAACACAATGGCATTTCTCTGATTGGCTGACAATTGGTTAGTGGCCATGCCCCTAATACCATTTTTCTGGAGCTCAGCAAGGCAGGGTTGATATCGTAAGGCATTGCTGTGAAGGCGTAACGTTGTTGCTTACCAACTATGTAGAACGTTGCAGCGAATGCCTCCACACATGAGAGCTTACAGGGACGGCCATAGTTGATAGGGTTGGCAGCAACCAAGTAAGGCAGGAGGCGGGGGTAGCCTCCCCTCATCTTCCCAAATGGTGTTTCCTCTAACTTGGCCCAGGAACAGTCCACTACAGCAAGGCCACTATGCAGGACTATCTCCCTAGAAATTAGAATACAGGCATTGTTATTGTTAGTCCAGATACATGTTTGTACTGGTCAAGTACTGTTGAATGTATGTATAATAACTAGTAAGTCAAACCTGTACTAGTGATCATGACCACCTCTACACAAGAGCCACCTGGCCAAAGCAATGTGACCACTTTTCCACATTGATTGAGCATTAAGAATCCTGTCTATAGTGACCACCTGTCCACATAGACCAGATTTTACTTATTGAACTGATTTGGTGGTCTTCTTGGTCTGGTATGTATGGATTGTGTATGACACTTTGTATGGAAATTGCATTTTAACAGCAATTTAAAAAAAGAGCTTTTTATGGTGACTTTTAAAGTATGATAATCTAAAGAAAAACTTTTTTATCAACATTTTAAAACAAGACAAAATCATGGGTCATCACAAAATGTGATTCTGAAAAAGAAGCTAATACTAATTAACGTCCTACACACACACAGCATATGGTGTATACAGTGGCACTCATCTTCAAATTCATTAGCCCTTGGGCCACACAGTCATGCAAGTTATACAGTGCCGGACAGGTAGAAGTATACAACTTCCTCACTCTTTTTAATAAGTACTGAGTTCTAAGCAAGTTTACTGAAAAGAGTGAGGAAGTGCTTAGTCATGGAATAAAACTTGTAATCTATGTAACATGCAAGGAATCACCATACTAGAACTAGTATAGAACAGCATACTGTAAATGCAAAAATGTTTGCGGTGGTGCAGTCTGTGGCGCTACCGTGAACTTAAACCCGAGAAGACTCCATTTTCCTGCTAACATGAAATCAAATCCCTGCAAAATTAAATGCATTTACAGCAACACACCATATACATGTAACCACATAAGAACAATAGTCTGATTAGATCATGTACAACAATAGACCTTTCAGTCTCACCTGTCCTGAGGTGAAACACACCTGATTCCCACAGGTGTGAGGATGATACCTCCGAACCTCTGAGACAGTTTCAACGTCCTGACAAAGCCCAGTCTCTCAAGTTTCCTTCCAGTGCATCTCTTGGGGTCACAGTGGTTCAGGTCCCACATTGCCATGGCAACAGGGATGCCATCATCTGATTGGTGGGGTTGTGATGTTGCTCCTTCTGATTGGCTGAGATCCTCCTCTCCTTTTTATAGCAGATGCATAAAGATGAGGACTTATTCATCAAGAAAATGTTGGAATGAAAAAACCTGACCAATCTTTCTGAGACCTTTATGAGGTGATCATGTCTTGTCCGCTTTGTTAACGATTATCTACATCTATATCTAAATATCTGCTTCAAAATTTTTTATAGGGCATGACTATTGACAGGAGCATCCTGAAGATGATGCAAAAAAGTGTTATTGTCAAGTTGATCAAAGGCTGGATAGCAGACTATTTCCAGGGCCTTGGCTCAACACAGGCCAACCTTGTTAAAAACAGATGTATTGAAATCAGGCAGGGGTCTGGAATCTAGACTATTCAGTCAATCAGGACTTGTCAGTCAATCTAGACTAAGATTGATCAGGAATGCCTTGAAATTAGTAACATATTACAATATGGTTTCCAGTCGACTTTTTATCCTTAAGTGTTTGTCAAAACCACGGATATAGGTTAGGTAGCCACAGATACAGGTGAACTATATGTTTTACCTTCACATGTCTCCTCGACAGCTTCTCTCATTTGAGCCGAGAAACGCTCAAAATTCCCTTCCTGAAACTTCCCGGCCCGTTTCTCCTGACGCCCGTGTTTTCCCGCCTTTCCGCGACCCTTCCGTTTCCCCATCACGACGACAATGTAGCTACAAAAGTCCGGAAAGTTTTAAATTTGATTTTCACGTGGCTGTCTTTGCAATGATATAAAGGCCAAAGATCATTGGGTATTCACACAATTGATATAGGGGCGAACTATTACTCAATTATTTAATTTTTACCGTTAAACTTAATTTCAAGTTAACTATTAAATCTAGTATTGTGTGAGATAATAATGGAACAATAATGTTGATTATAACACATTTATATTAGAAGTGGTAGATATAGTATTCTTTATTCTCCCCTACGAAATAGTAGACTATTCTTGCCAACATGGAGGTCATGAGACTTTGTTGGACTTCAGTTTTCCTACTTTTTCTTCTTTTACAAGGTGAGAAGTACGTTTACGTTGGATTTAAAGAAAGCAAAATGAAG
This sequence comes from Branchiostoma floridae, assembly GCF_000003815.2. NCBI lineage: Eukaryota > Metazoa > Chordata > Leptocardii > Amphioxiformes > Branchiostomatidae > Branchiostoma > Branchiostoma floridae. The sequence continues at coordinate 5,258,909 of NC_049991.1, read as the reverse complement.
CGCATTATAGTTGCTTTATGTATGGAATGTTTAATTTTTACGTGTTTGGTAATTAAAATGAAATGTTGAAGACAAATGTTACAATTTGGGGAGGGGCGCGTCACGTCAGAGTGATGCTCTCGGAAAGAACTTCGCTTTATTTGTATTAATAATTTTTGAATTTTTTTTACCAGATGGTGATGCAGAAGACAAACCTCGGAAAATCTCCATGAGAATCGTGGAAGAACCATCAAATTACGGGTAATCATGTTTATGTCGCATGTCTGAACTTCTTGACTTTTTAAGACACACGTAACGGCACTGAACTTTAATCCAACAGCATATTCAAAACTGAACCACAAATAAACAAGCGGGCTTTTGCGCATTCCAAAAACTGTTTAGTGCATTGTTTACTATGTTTCCCCGGACACTGCTACACATACATTTGTCTGCCACTTTCTTAGCTGGGGCAACGTCGCAGAGGAATTGTAATCCTCCATGCGATGTTGCCCCAGCTACCACTTTCTGTGGTGTCACCAGAAAATAACACTTCAAAGAGAGTGTAACTGATAGCAAGTCCCTTGGGATTCTATTCCCAGTGGAACTTTAATCCAACACAATAATATAACAAGGCTGTTTATCTATGGATTTCATATTTACAACGACAAATTTGCATCAATTGGCAGGCACTTACTCAAGGTTTTGATTGGCAAATCGGCATGTCGGTAAACTGCTGATAGCCGCGATCAAAACACGGCCCCAAAATGCATCAACCAGCGGCAAATCCGTTCTGCTGTTCTACACAGTTATGACGTTCTATGAAACTTTTCATCCGTTGTTTGGTAAGCAAATGGTGGCAAAATACGTTGTTTGTGAATGGCTCCCAAAAAATATGCCCGCAAAACACAGTACAAAATCCCTACAGTACGTCCCCCATGTGGGGCTGTTGGTATTGCCAGTGAAATTCGTCCTACTGGCCTTTGGATGTGATCACTTTCAAAAATAGGGGTGAAGGGGCGTGCTGAAATATGATTCAACATGGCGCATGTTCGGATTTCTACTGAATTTGTGTAACAAAGCCTGGCGCTGTACTTTAAAGAGGGACACTTTAAGGCATGTTGGTTGTGTTGGATGGACAGATTACTAATATTTTGCTATATTTACTGTGATGATTAATGTGTAATGTGAGGAAGGAGAGTAGGATTGCTTGAAATTACAATTGCTGCCCTCCTCCCACGGCTTGATTAACAGCATGAAAACATACCAGAAGATTGATTGACTTGCCGCTGCAACATGCGATCTTTGTGAGCTGAAACTTACAAGATTTTAAGTCGTATACCTTACTGGTTTTGTAAAGCACTCAAAAGAATTTGCATACCGGGGCTAGTTTTTGACTGACAGATGGGTTCTGAAAAGTGTTGGATTAAAGTTGCATTGGATTAAAGTTCAGTGCCGTTAACGTTACACTTTAAAACAAAACTGAAACGCTGTGGCTATTGACACACTCAGTGTGCCAATAGCCAAACAGGCTATGAGCAAACTGAAATTTCAAACCAAATTACATAGTGGACGAAACGCACGTCCTAAGAGTTTCATGGTAAAAGCGAAGAATCTTAAAATAGACTTACATGTAATAGTAATTGAACCCTGGCCTAAGAGTAGGAGTATCACGCATAATGGTAGTGGAAATGTGCATAATGATTTTCTGAAATATTCCTTGCATCTCCTATTGAGACAATTTTGACTAGTTTATGAGTAATTTTAGAGATGGCAGACTTCAGCCCGCTCCCAGATAACGTTACACACACAGACACACATACACACACAAACAGATACAGACACACACACACTGTGTCACACACTCATTTATTATTACACACATTCAGCCACACAGTGACACACACGCACACGGGGACATACATGCACACACATGCACTTGCGCACACACACACAGATGCACACACACATGCACGCACACACATGAGCGCACGCACACAAATATATGCACAGACAGGGCAAAAAACTGTTACACTCTCATACTAGTACTGTATGGTGGTTTAACGGTGAGATACACAAGTATGTACATATTGTCAACAGTTTCAAGCAAAGGATAACCATATTTTTGTTTGTTATATTTTCAGATATGGAGGTAATCAGGCTAATTCTGGAGTGAGAACGCTTACTCCACGGGTTAAAGCTTCAAATGTGTCAGGTGAGGTTTTTACCTTACCAATCATTCAATCTTTCCAAAATATTATCTTTGTCAAAGTTTGTGTACTGATTTCAACTTTTTTAGAATCCTTTACTTATGATCAGCCACTTTCTATTTCCATTTATTCTATCTCAGAAAAACATAATCTTTGTACTAGGATTTCCTTTTTTGTTATAATCTGCAGTTTAGAATAAGAGAATTATTCGTGTGATTGCTATTTTAGCAATGGAGAAGAAAGGAAATTCTTCTGTTGCAGTCCTTTTAACTACAGTTTTTAGAACTATGTGTTTGTGTTATTTCTCAGGCCCTGTTCCATTACAGCAGCTAGCAGGCAGATGTTATTCCAAAGTGCTTGGCAAGTAAGTACTAGTATTCCTACATATATGTACATGTTTTCCTTTTGTTTGCATAACTTATTTCCTAATTCATTTATTTATACATGTACTCAAAAGTGATGAGTCAACAAAATTAAATATTTTCTGAAGAAATTTGTATTGGTTGCATGTTTAGGCTACTGTTTACCCGATATCATATTACCAGGGTGTCTAGAATAGCTTTGAATTTTTGATCAAACACATTGTGTTTGTGTAAACCATGGTTCTTATACACAATGTATTTCTGTATGATTCTTAAACACAATATGTTTGTGTATGATTCTTAAACAGAATTTTTCGTGTTTGGTTTATCCACAGTTACAAGTATAAGTTCTGCCCATTCCACAATGTCACACAGTATGAACAGAGCCTAAGATGGAACCCATATAGTGGTATACTGGGGTAAGTAGAAATTATAGTTTGTTTAAAATTGCAACAAACTCTTTCAGTGATATAAAAAGGAACTAGCTATTTTATACTAATTATAGGGAAAATGTGCAGCACTAGAAGTGGTATACAGCATTTAGCTGGGAAAGTTGTTATCACATTGTAAATGTATTCTTATAAGAAAGAAGAATTGTCATTATGTTATGCACTTTTGGCATTTTCTGTACTCTCGCAGTGGGCATAGATATCCTTTAACTTGCCCTATGTAAGAGTTTTGAATCAAAAGTGGGACCGTGTAGCGCAGTGGTATATTGTTCGCCTCGTGACCGAGAGGTTGCGGGATCGAATCCGCCTGCCGTGCTACCGGTCTTGTGCCCTTGGGAAAGACACTTTACACGACTTTCCTCACTTTACTCAAGTGAAAATGAGTCGTCCCTCGGATATGACGTTAAATGGAGGTCCCGTGTCTGGGGAGAGCCACACCCCGGGCACGTAAAAGAACCCGCCACATGTGCGATGGTGCGATGTGGCGGATCAAACCATTCCGGCCAAAATGGGGTAGGGAATTTCCCTAGCAGCCTCGTAACCCCTGCTTCGCCTATTGAGTCAGTGAAGCCAAGCTTGCCTAAGCTTGATGTTTCTGACTTAGGGAGAAGAGATGCTGCTACAGTTATCGCTATGGACCGCTCTTCATCTTCATGATGGTAACATCAGGCCCTACGAACATGATTTAGAAAAAAAAAAAAAACATACCAAAGATAATAGACAAAGACATGAATTTCATGTTCTCCAGTAATCCATACAATTGCATTAGGATATTCCCAAAATAATTCACGCAGGTAGAGTCACAATTTCTTGTCGACAATGGATACTGAGTGAGTGTGAACAGGTTTCATGGTCCTTGAAAAGACCTGTTAAGTAATCTTCTGTTTTGTTCCAGTGTATGGCAGGAGTGGGAGATAGAGAACAACACATTCAGTTCCATGGTCATGCCAGAAGGGGACGACTGTGGGAGCAAGAGGAGACAAGTCAAGGTTAGCATATATAAATGCAAATCTATCCCACCTCTTTCTCTTCAAGGGGAGGGGGGGGGCAACAAAAAACTGCAAGGGGGACCACTGCAATGGTGCACGTGTGGAGGAACCAATTGGGGGTGATGAGGTTGATGTGGCGATTCCACTTCCAGGGCACCCGGTGTGGAGTTTTAGACAATTTTTCTTACAAATGTTTCTTACTATGACTATCAGACAAGTTGAAGGCTGTACATGCCCACATGTGATGTAGTGGCATCTCTGGTTAATCAGAATTTTATGCTTGCCAGAGCATCTGTTCCCTAGGGTAAGTGGTCCATGGTGTCCAGTGTCCTTGTTCCTCTCTTTAAGAAAAGCCCTTGTAAGGCTGATTGATGTTAAGTCTTTTTAATTTAGATTTTGCGACGTTTGTAATTGCAATCTGTAATTGTACAAAGAAATGTGAGAATAAAACCTCTACATCATGTATAGCACATCATATCCAATTGTTTGAAACATATACTAATTATAAGTTAAACATATTTAATTTGGAAGACACTGATGAAAAAAAAAATTTATCCCCTCTTCCCTCTCTGATGAAGACCTTAAAGATGTTTGATTTTTGAACCTTAGTTCCTTAAAATGAAGTGTTTGACATTGAGTTACTCTCACTACAATGTATTAACCTCCTTTGCAGACTTGCAGCTTTGGGGGAGTGCTGATTCACATTTTTCAATATGGGCAGTAAAACTCCCTTTCCCATGATAGACAACCTTAGTCTAAAAGTCATGAATCAGTGCTCCCCCCCAAAATAAATGTCTTCGCTTTTGAAGTCTGCAAACAAAGGAGGCTAACAAAGTACTTGTATTTTGTTTGTGCCAGGTTTATTTTAGGTGTGGGAACAAGAACCAGGTGATGAACGTGACGGAGCCCACCACCTGTAACTACATGTTAGAGTTTAAAACACCTCTGGTCTGCCATCCTCATGTCATGCTAGGTATGTAAAGATTTACATATTCACATTACACAATGTATCCTTTTTCGCTCTTTTCCAGAACTGTAAGTGTGTGGAATTCATTGCCATCAAGGACAATAGGCGCATCCTCTCTAGTACTGTACCAGAATAGATAGGTACTTCAAGTATTGTACATACATATGGACTTTTTTGTTACTATGATTGTGGTATTGTTACCAAAAGATGAAAGTCAAGCACCAGAAAAAGATTAAAAAAACATTGCATGGGCATTGATATCAGCACTATCTATGATTTTTGCTGCCCAATGGGTTCTCTTATTAAGATATTGTATGAAGTTTAGACAGATGCCATCAATAAAGACCGCAAGTTATGGTACTATGCCAAATCAGTCATTCAGGTAAGGTACTTCAGCTTTTGTTTGATCTTACCCGTGGTTGTGTTAATACATTGGGTGATATGGAATACACTATGTTGTATGCTATGTACACCAGCAAATTTGAGTGATGAATTGTTCTCACCTCCCCAGTGTATCCAACCTTGAGTGAAGACCTCCAGTCCCAGTGGGACCAGGTAGAACAGGAACTGTACGAAGAACAAATCACTCAGAAGGTGGGTTTCTTTTGTTTCATTTAGTTCTTTTTAGAAGAAAATTCATTTCAGACTGGTTACATTTTCACTAGCGTTTGCTTTTTCGTGTGTGTCTATCAACAAGGTAACTCAAGAACAGCTGGACAGATTGTTTTCATACTTAGTGTGTTGGTGGGGTGTGTCAAACATTGGAAATGATTACATTTTGCATGCCCCCCTAGCAACTTCTCTTGGTACTGCAGCATAAGTTCCGGTGTTGATATATCACATTGAGAACAAGCTATGGTCATCATTTTGGGATGTTAGATAGCTCTTGCACTCGGGAAGTAGCGACATAAGTTTTGGCTCCCTAGCACCTAGGTTTGGAATTGCAGGGGCATTTTTTTTAAATTTTGAAGAGGATAACTCAAGTTAAGATAGGAATAATGGATTTTCATGATTTTTTCTCTTATACTTTCACCTTCTCAGGGCTACAATAAAAGACTAAGAAGAATATTTGAGGCTGCAGGTTACCAGCTATCCCAGGAGAAGCAGGAAGAACTGAAGGCCGCTGTGGTCAGTCAGGACAAAACCAAGGACGGAGACTTCAACTCCCTTCAACAGTGCAATGCAGAATACAAGAAGCTCCGGGAAGAAGTAGAAACCCTGAAAGAACAAATCAAAACACAAGGTAGTGTATGTTATATTCTCAAGACTTTCCTTTTCTGTGAAATCTATGTTGATTAGATTATATGGATGAGATCCTCTGGGAACCCTAAAACTGATGTGGGGGTGTGAATTGAAAAAAGTTGCCTTTGTTATGAAATTGAAGTGGTCAAGAAGGTTGAACAAATGACTGAATATGCAGATCTGTAGTATGGTGTGCTAAGCAAAAGATCCTTCATTCTTGTTCTTTCACATCTCCTTCCTTGATTTCCGAATTTCTTTTTTCAATTTGATGATAGGACATATATTTGCTCATTTTGCAGCTGCTTTATATGATCTACAGTATTGTCAAACCCTTATTTTTCTTAAAAATGGACAAAAATTGATTGTATATAATGTTTTCAAATCAACATGGCCTTACAATGGCACTACAAACCCCTTTTGTTATACTGTAAATGCATTTATGATTGTGAGAAAATAGAGTGTTTGCAGTGGTTTTGAGTTCACTACTGGCACCATGTAGTTTAGTCACAAACTGTAATTGAAAAATGTTCACTGTGGTTTTGAGTTTGTGGCAAAGCGGCCACCGCAAAAACCACAAACATGAAGCCACAGCAAATTGCCCCTGCATTTACAGTACATACGTCTACAATTATCTTACTGTGCAATTTCTTTTTTCAGAGGACAGATTCCAAGAAGCAGATGAAGTGGTTCTGGAAGACCACGCTATGGTCGACTACGACTTAATGGACGACTACTTGTGAGCAAGAACCTGGATTAAGAAAGAATACACATCTTGAAACACATGTCCATGTGTTTTGTATCATAGAGGCAAACCAATGTTAGGAGTCACATTAAAATCATCATAAGACAAAGTTTGTTAAAGATGCAGACAGTTATCAACTGGAATTACTTACATGTAATGAGATGAAGTATAGATGTTAGTCACTGTGGCTCTTAAAGATTCCAATGTTGTTTTTCATGGAGTTTTTTTATTGTGGCTATAATGTTACCCTTTAATCTGCTTTGTGCCTATCCATGAAAGAAATGCAATGGACATTTAAGTTCCATATAAGCTTATTGATTTGTGCAATGTTGATGTAATTTCTAGTTTTCTTTTTTGGAAGGAGGGATACTAGAAGTACAAAGGCCATGTATTTATATAACCGGAACAACATGTGATATTGCCTTATGAAATAAAATTTTTCATGAGCATTTTGTTGAAATGATTATGAGAAGAAACATAGTGACATGCTGAATGTACATGAAATTGACTGTATATTCAAGAATATTATACAAGGATATATTTGTGGCTACTGACTTGCAGTCAGCTTTTTTTAGGTGTAAATTTTATTGAATATGAGATCTAATCATATTTATCTTTATGATATTGTTTGCATGATAGAAGATTTAAATACTGTAAGAAAGTTAACACATACTAATAGAGAGGCATCATTGAAATATTTAAAAGGAAACATAAGGTGGGGAAATGCATTAAGGTAGAATGGTTGGTTGATTAAGGAAGAACTTTTCTGTTTTGTGAAATATCATGACTGATATTGTACCTTAAAATCTGTCTTAATTATCTATAACAAGACAGCTGAGGAAATGGTTTGATACGATATATTGATATTCAAGTTGATTGAAGGTTCCTTAAAAAGAACTAAGTTGTAAGAAAATAAAACATTTTAAAGATTGGACATACAATGTGCACAGCATACTTTCAAGTGTTTCTGAGCATATCTTTAGCATATCATTAAATGTTTGCAAAAATTCTAAACAAAATATTAAAATGCCCACAACTCCTCTCATTGAATTAATTACCCATTTACATCACCAGTGTTCCAACATGTCCTACCACTTACAGGCTTTATTTTTGCTTTTATATGGAAATAAAAAGCTGATATCAAAATTTTACTTTCAAAAGTTCTAGAAACACCAAATTGTCAAACAAATGCCCATTGCAACATTTAAACCCATCTGCACATGTGCAGTGGCATTCCCTTGTAAATGTTGACAACCTTTCAAAATATTTTGTCCATCGTAGTGTGAAACGCTGTCAAAAGTTTCCTTTCATGAAAAAAACACACTACGAATTGACCTTGGGATGCCCATGGTCACTTTGAAAAGACCTCACCTGTGCATTGTCTTTTAAATCTATGCCGACACCCCCTGTAGAAACATGATCATGCCCATCCTTGTGTAAACCAACCAGAAGTCGAGTAGGCTAGTTTTGACCTTTGTCCCCTCATCACTCACTCACTCAGTCACAATGGCGGACTCCAGGCCAAAAGAACATTCCTTGCGATCTAAACACTTGGACAATTCCCAGTGTTTGAGGCATTCAGAGCGACTTTCGGCTCGCGAGAGAAGCGTGGCTACATCTAAGGTGCCTAGTGGGGAAATAAGGACTTTGCGTTCGAGGGATATTCGACCGGAAAAAAAGGAGGAATGCGGTATGGTTGTGGGGAGGGTGGGTGGACAGAGAACAAAGAAACCCACCCAACCACCGCTACCGACCTCCCCGGTCCGGGTTAGCGCTAGGCTGAAGGAAAACACTGCTGCTACGATCCCTCCTCTTTCAGCAAAGCACGGCCGACGGTTTTCTGAGACCGATGCGTCGCCGTACGGGACCCGCAACAAGAGGAGCCGGAGTCTTGGGTCGAACCACCACCACGGAAGTGCCCCGAGCCCCGGCGAACAAGCCTTCAACAGGATAGCCACAAGGTTACGGGAAAAACTGTCCACAACATCAAGGGCTACTGCGGACACTGACCACCTCCACCACCACCACCCGGGCACCAATCTACGAGCAGTGGTCAGCCTACAGAAGCTGGAGTGTCCAACCAAAGGGAGAGTGACCACCACCACAGTTGACCAACGCAAATCTACTACTACTACTACTACCTCCAAACAACACAACGGTATCTCAGGTAAAAATATAGACTCTTCCGACAGAATAAGTTGCGAGAATGCTGTCCAACCCTCGTCGTGCGAAGACCGTAGAAGCTCGGGACCTGATAAAAACGCAAACCAAACGTTGCAACTCAACTGTGTTAAACACGAGATAGTAACTGATGATGACGTTGAAAATAAGAAGGAAGGAAAAGAAAATGCGGAACTCGAGACAGCGTCAACAGTTAACCACAGGGTGGAAGAAGAATGTATGGAAGTTGTCCAACAGGATTCCAAAACAACAAGCAAAGAAACTGCTATAAAGGGGACAATGGAAAACGGCACACTTCAAGGAGAGGAAGCAACAAAAACAGTTGTAGATTCAAGTGAAAATGTGTCCACAAATGGTACTTCAACACCATCGCAGTCTGAAATAGGAGGAGAAAGTGTCAAGGAAGAAGCAGAAACCATAAGTGTACAGTCTGGTCAGAAACCAGAGTCACAGAGCCAGCAGGAAACCAACAGTCAACAAGATTCCGAAGACAGCCGGATGACGATGGACGACGAAACCCAGTCGAGCCACTCTTCGTCGGCTAACGACCAGAACTCGAGCGCGAGCCAGAACTCGTACGCGTGTAAGTGGGAACAGTGCGACCAAAGCGTAGCTAGTAGTAGCGATTTAGCGGACCATTTGTCCAACGTGCATGTACGCGAGGAGGGCGAGAAGGTGGTGTGTTTGTGGCAGGGTTGCCGTGTTTATAACATGCCCGCGCGCAGCAGGAGCTGGTTAAGTAGACATGTGTTACAGCACAGCGGAGACAGGCCGTTCAAGTGCATGATAGAGGGATGCCGCGCGGCCTTCGCCTCTCAGGGAGGACTAGCCCGCCACGTGCCTACTCACTTTGTGGAGCCCAACACCCCGAAATCAACACCAAACAAAAAGGACGAGAGTCCGAGCAAGAGCACGAAACGGAAGAAGACGCGGTTCCGTCGCCGAGGCTCCATTGTGAGAACCGAGGACTTTTTCGATACGCGGATCATGGACATGATTCGCCAGAAGCTCGTCACGTTCAATATGATGACGTACGTGGATACGGTGGGGCGCGGTCAGAATGTCGTCTTCCGTAGTCAGGTGCTAGGGAGGAGGGTGGAGCCCAGCGGACAGGTGAAACTTCTACTGCGGTGGGTCCCCGAGAACGTCTTACCCGATGTCTGGGTCGACGAAACGGAACTCCCCGCCAACCAAGCCAAACTGGTACCGCTCACATCACTACCAGCAGAGGCCCTTATCAGCCTGGACTCCTCTCTATACAGAAACATCTCTTATGCAAATTTCAGGAAATAACTAAACGAGAGAGATAGGGCGACTATGTGCCGACTTTTCCAGGTTTTCTAACATAACAATAAGTCAGAACTCAAGGCAGCTCAATTTTCCACACAAAGTACAGATAGAGAGAAAAAAAGGTGCTGTTTTAGGTTCAAAATGATGGAGATTTCTACTCTTCGTTTGTAAATGTTTCCTACTGTCTCTTTGGTGTATATTTTTTATTCAGGGTATTTTTGTTACTTGGTAATTTCATTTTGAGTGTATCTCTGTTCTTCTGTTATGTGTTTGGGACATTAATTAGTGAAAGTGAATATTAGTTTGACTTTTCCTTTTTAAGACTCCTTCCCATCTTTTTGCAACAAACAGAAAAGTAAAATACTTGACTCTTCTGTAACTTTGTAAAAAAGACTGGAAAAGAATGCAGTGTTATAAGTAGATTAGACCCACAGATCCAACGTAGTGCAATTGCTTTGATGATGCCTTAAATTATTTTGCTCTATGATTTGTCTTAATTGTTGCCGATTTCTGTTAATTTTGATTTGATTATGTATTTATGTATGCTCGACTTTGATAAAAGCGTGTGGTGTGTAGCTAGCAAAAAGGTAAAAAAAAAGAAAGAAATCTGCAGTATCTTACTGTCAAACAGTGCCTTCGAGTGCATGTAAAGATTGTAGACTACTTGAATTACTTTATCTGTCGAAAGGACCAATTGAAAGACTTTGAGTGGAGTCAAATGTGTACATAATGTGTTTGTTTTGAATAAGAGGAGATAACCTATAGGAAGTTTGCTCCTGATGTCACAGTAGGCATATTGATTGTTTAAACCGAAGAGATTCATTTACATAAATTTGCATATGTATGGCATAATGATTGCTGAGGAATTCTAATGACAAATTCAAGTTTACCTGATGACTTCCAGGTTTAACCATCCAATATGGTGGCTGTGACGTCATGTGCAAGAAATACTTAAGTCATGGTCATGTGATTGCAAACAGCCAATGGGAGGTTAGATGTTACAGAGCATATGATTGGTTCAGGCTGCTGTACCACTATTGGTCAGGATGAAAATTTCGTCATATCACAGAGAACTGTTACAGTGTTATTATGGCTACCTGTATATTATTTTGTTATGGACGGGTATTGTGAAATGTATTTTCCTTGCCCCCCATCTCCTATCCTCTGTAGTCAATGGATAGATTGACAGAAATACTTTAAATGTTGAAGGGGTGGAGTTTCATTCACAAGCAGGGACCTCAATGCAAATGGTAGATACAGGGGGAAACAATGTCATTTGTTTAGGTTATCTTTTGTGACTTGCAAAATCACACAGTCAGTCTTTGAGACACATTCCATATAGTTTGAACTGATAAACTGATTTGGGCTTGTTTAAAAAGACACAGGGACCTTTAATAACGGTGTGTAATGTTTTGTGATCAAATTATTTTAATAAACCTTTTTTGGTGCAAAGGTCAATTTGATTTAGGTCGTGTCTAGCTTAGTGTGTCTTTCACTGTGTTGTTCATCAAATATTGACCAATCGGATTCTTTCAATCATCCTTTTGAATCCCAAGCGACCATAACGGTTTTCTGGACGAAAAACGCTTTCTTAACATTTTTATGTATATAGGAAGTTGTAGTTTTAAATGATCGTATTTGTACACTGTAGTTACTAAGATAGACATTTTGACATAGACATTGTACAATCTTTCTAGCGCCATATACAGCATAGAAACGGACTAAACCCACGCCCAAGGCTATCTTGTCTTCCGATCGTATACCGTTAAGAATTGCAATTAGATCAGTTCCTATGCGTAATAAGGTCACTGCTTATGCCATAATAGGGGAGATCCAATCGTAATCAACGGACGAAATGCAGAGGTAATGAAATAACGAAAAAAAAGAAAGCCCCTTTTCTAAACGTAATGTATAACTACATTAAACGTGCATTCTTTGGTAGTAATCCATTTATACACAAGAAAGGGGTCCTAGACGGTTTCTACTCCATACCCCGAAGTCGTTTCTGAGCCGTCCCTGAAAGCAATCAATACGTAATCAGACGATCCTTTGGCCCGTTGTGTATAAGAAGCGAAGCGGTTGTCATAAGCATGACCCAAATCTTAGAACGTTAACGTTTCGCTCCAGACTAAGTCGTCTTGGCTTAATTGACGAAAGTCCCATTTTATGAGGAACGAATTGCAGCATTATAAACACGATTTAGCACAGCAAGAAAAGAAGTCATTAATGTATAACATGGCGTCTTCTCTTGGGCTATTTTCTTGTCGCCGGTATGTTCGGTTGTGTTCATGCGTTTAAGCTTTGTTCAGCTGGGAAAGGAAGATCCAGCAAAGCAATCAGTGTTCGGTGTAGCTGTCAGAAAACTACGCGTGTATTTTTCCCGTGGGGGTCTGAAATGGATTAAACGCTCGTGATGCGACAAATTATTTGAAACAGCAATGGTATTTTCCGGTACATGTACTAGTACAACACGGACGCACGCACACACGCACACACACACATCATGACACGCACCTGCACACATAACGTTAACATATTACACGCGCGTGCACACACATACATGTACACACAGACTTGCCATACTCGTGAGAGTGGCCGTCCATCACATGTACACAAAATGTACATACGTACTCGCGCTCATGCACACACACAGATTTCCTTCCAATAGTATCATATCAGTCAGTTACTTTTTTTTATAACTTTTTTCTTCAAATTCATCGCCAGCTATCTAGTCAATACTGCAAAAGTACTTAGTGTTACGCCATACCAAGGAGCTCGAGGTTTTGATACCTCCTTGGCCATACACTGCATTTGTTAGTTGCTACGGCCGCGTGGCGCGTTGGTACACCCGATCCCTCGATCTCGGAAGTTAAGCAACGCGCGGTCCGGACAGTGCTTGGATGGGAGACCAACCAAGGACGTCCGGATTGCTGTAGCCTCACGAAGCTTTCCACGAAATCGTCTTCCGGGAGGGACGTAAAACGGGGGTCCCGTGCTCGAGGAGGTGCCTCGACCACGTTAAAACAGCCTCATTACTCAACACATTGGGTACCTGCCTATGGCACTGGCTGCAAATACACCCGATATTATTATTATAATCTCTGATTATAACCTTACAAAAGTTTTGTCACGTGCAGGATGAAATGGTACTTTTGGGAGGGCATATTACCAGATAATGCATATACAAGGCTATACAACAGCTTCCAGGAATTATAAGAGCGTTAAATTATGTGCGCTCATAAGAAATATCAAAAGTTACCAAAGTTATTACATTTCTGCAAATTCGTACATTTGCAATTGTTCTCTGACCCTTCTCTCAATGATAGCACTGCAAATTCTGTGCATGGAATTTAGTTAACAACTAAAAAAAAATGCAATTTCTACGGAAACAAAGACGTCTTTAGAGTACAACTTTGTAGTATGTAATGTAAGGTACAATCTGGCAGACTTCCAACCGGCGTCAAACACCTGCTAGCTAGTGACGTCATGTCTTTGACGTCACGAACCAAGGAGGAACCTCTGCTCGTGAACTTTGACCTAATGACGTAAATCAAGATGGCTGACCGCGGGAAGAAATTCAACATTCCAAATTTAGACGACGTTTACGATGATACTAGCGGACCGGTAATGTTTTTATGATTTAGTCAACAGTAGTTTAGAGGTTTGAAATATAGCTGTATGCCTTGCAGTAAGAAAAATGACTTTTCTTAACGAAAAAGGCAATATTACTGCTTGCATGGAGGGGGGAAGGGGTATACCCCCGCCCCATACATGTATGTAGGAATAATACTAGTATACAGAGACAACAACTTTGTAGATATATCACAACAATAGATTGAAGTAATCATGCATATAAGGTAACAATATTTATTTGTTTTATATAATGTAACAGGCCAATGATATTTGGAAAAGGAAAACTTAGATATGGAGCAAAACTTCAAACATAAATATTTTTACAAATGAGATTGAATTCAAGGAGTTTGATATAATAATAATAATAATAATAATATCGGGTGTATTTGCAGCCAGTGCCATAGGCAGGTACCCAATGTGTTGAGTAATGAGGCTGTTTAACGTGGTCGATATGCATTACACGTATTCATAATTAATATGTCCTATACATTTGTATTTGTTACTGTATAATAGATATGACTAAAAATAGTCAGCATTTTTCACCTGAAGGCTGATACATTTATATTTTATACATACATGTTCCTCACGTGCACTGGAATGCTTCTTTCTCTTTAGGTTAGGTCCTTGTTTAAAGCTGGAAAGACAGTTGGAGCATCCAGAAAGGGGCCTATAACTGCCAACAACAAACATGCTGCGACCACTATTACAACCACGCTCAGTTCTACAGGCGACACATCAAAGGGCAACGTTTCTAGAACTTCCAAATCCTTTGTTACAACAACTTCAGCACAGCAAGAAAGAAGTGTTTCCAATGGTGTCACAAACAGAAACCAACATAATATTTCGGCTGCAAATCTCGCAAGCAAAATCACTTCAGATGGTCCTTCAACAAGTGGCCAACCACAAGCGTCGAAGGTGGCGAAATATGACGCAGTACCATCAACAAGCAATGATTCCAAGAGTTTTACCGGTATTGACGCCAGGGACAGTTTAGGTGGTACCATGCTGGCCGGCGGTAGTAGCAGTGGTCCTAATGCCAGAAGTAGGACTGGGTCTACATTTCTGGATGTTTTTGGTCTTCCTGAGGGAGAGCACTGCAACGTAGGGGGCGCTGCTGCAAAGGCGTAAGAGCTTTTTTTGACGATGCCACAGGGGTTAACCTGTTAGTTCATTGTATGCACAGTTTGTAAGGACTAAATTTTGAAATGTTTGTACATTTCACAATAGTTGTTAAGAGCAACAGTACCTAATATGTGACTTTTTTTTCAAGAGAATACTTTCATCTATTCATATAATTCTTGTTTTCTGTTTTAGTGCAGGAAGTGATTATAAAAGATGATTTTTTTTATTGTTTTGTTTTTCAGAGGACCTGCTGTGCCGAGAACAACGAAGTTGAACAGTATTGTTATCAATCCAAGACAGGTGAGTTTTATGCATATTTGCAAAGTTACGATTTTATCTGCATAAATTTCCCCTTGTACTGTAGACCATGATCTATACAAGCCATGTTTGCAAGTAGTGTTATGACATATGTACATAACTTATTTGTACTTTTCAAAGGTAGTATTAATTTGAATTAGTTTTAATTGTACATGCATGTGTCAAAAGGTGTATCGGAAATACTGTAAATGCAGAAACTTTCGCGGTGGTTTAATGTTTGTGCAGAATTTGAAACCACCACGAACATTGTTCCATAGCAGTAGGAGACTACAGTGCATGTTGCTACCGCAAACTTAAAACCACAGCGAACTTAAAATTTTAAAAAAAGTTAAATGCATTTACAGTAGTACATTATATACATTAATACAATGAGTAATCTACCAGACTGATATGAAAGTTATCATTATCTTTTTTTATGATATCATAACCTAGAAAGGGAACCCAGTCATCAAGAATATCAGAAATGTTGCCTGGGAGTTTGGAGATGTCATTCCAGACTACGTCTTAGGAAAGACTTCTTGCGCATTGTTCCTAAGGTAAGGTTTTTAGATTTTCCCCAATTTTGCACCAATGGGCAACCTTATTAGTTTTATAGCCATTCTTATGCTGTTGTTTATTTTGCATTTTACTTGAATGAAGTAATCTAATTGGTCCATAGCTCTGCATGATGAGACCCTCACTGCAGTATCTATTAATAGTGCAGTATTTTGGATGTATAAAATGTGTTTGTCTCTCAAAAAAAGTCTTGAGAAATATTCAAAGAAGTAAGTGTATAGCTTAACTTAATGCTCGTGTTGTCTGCAAAATAGTACATTCATGATTATAAGCATAAAGACATCATATTATAAGTAAGCTCTTTTTATCACTGTAACAGTTAACAGTAAAAGTATCAGAAGTAGTTTTGTCTACTTTTTGTGCTTTAAAAAATGAAAGAAGAAGAGATTTAGTCCAAGGACTATTCCTTGTGGAACACATGCTACCTTGCTTTCCATATTGTGTGTAGTGACATATGTGCCATTCCACAGTTTGCGGTACCACCACCTGCACCCGAATTACATCCAGGACCGACTGCAGCAGCTGGGCCGCAGCTACATGCTCAGGATACTGCTGGTACAGGTGGACGTGGTGAGTAGTAGAGTATGTGCAGTTCAGTTGATCATACAGAGGAGGAAGTTTTCAACCCAGTTCGATATGAGTGTTCATACATACATTAAGCCTAATGAGGTACGGACACTGCTCGGGGTATGGACACTACAGGGGGTACGGTCACTACAAGGGGTACGGACACTACAGTGGGTACAGACACTACTGGGGGTACGGACACTACAAGGGGTACAGACACCACAGGGGGTACGGACACTACTGGGGGTACGGACACTACAAGGGGTACAGACACTACAAGGGGTACGGTCACTACAAGGGGTACGGTCACTACGAGGGGTACGGACACTACATGGGGTACGGTCACTACAAGGGCTATGGTCACTACAAGGGGTACGGTCACTACAAGGGGTACGGTCACTACAAGGGGTACGGACACTACAGGGGTTCGGACACTTCTGGGGGTACGGACACTACAGGGGTTCGGACACTTCTGGGGGTACGGACCCTACCGGGGGTACGGACACTACCGGGGGTACGGACACAACTGGGCATACAGTCACTACTGGTGGCACAGACATTACTAGGGGTACGAACATTACTGAAGTGTGGACACTACAAGGGGTACAGACACTACAAGGGGTACGTACGCTACAAGGGGTACTGACACTACTAGGGGTACGAACACTACTAGCGGTATGGACACTACAAGTGGTACGGACACTACTAGCGGTATGGACACTACAAGTGGTACGGACACTACTAGGGGTATACAGAGACTACAAGAGGTACGGACACTACCGGGGGTACGGATAGTACACTTATAGGTGTTATGGACACTTAAGAGGCTACAGACACTACCAGCACTTTTATTGTGATAGAGAAATAAGCATTTTATTGACTTGTAATGTTTTCTTTCTTATCACAGGCTGACCCTCATCACTCATTAAAGGAGCTGGCAAAGATGTGTATCCTGGCAGATTGTACTCTTATTTTAGCTTGGAGGTAAGCACCTATGTAAGTCATATGTTAAGATAGCAAAGTCCTTAACATGGATATCTTAAAAAAAGATTAAGAATTCTTTTTCTACATGACTGTTCAGAGTTGGACAAGTTTTCTAAAATTCACTTGTTCTATCGGACAAGCACATAGAACATTTACTTGCCCGAACCAATTTTTCAAAAGTCACTTTTATGTGCATTTTTACTTCCAGCAATGGAATTCTTATCATTGCCTCTATCTTGCTATGTTAACCATTGCTTCATGTCATGACTGTAAAAAGTTACTGTAAACAAGCATATCAAGATCTCACTCAAGGGAAAAATCTGATTTGTATGCTTTACAGTACGGTAGGAAACTTTTGTTTTTATGGAAACGGCCAAAAATAGATTCATGTGGGAATGTCATCCAAATAATCAAATCTATGGCCTAAACGTCAGTGGCCAGTTTGTGTTGAAGGTCAGTTACATGGTAGAATTTAGTAGCTCCCCCTTTTGATCCAATGATAGAACTGCAGATAGCTTTACAATCATGCTTTTTTACTCACAGTGCAGAAGAGGCAGGGAAGTATTTGGAGACATACAAGGCTTACGAAAGCAAACCTGCAGATCTGATCAAGGAGAAAACTGACAAGGACTACCTCTCAAAGGTGACTTGATTGTTTGTTTGTGTTGCAGAACTGTTGAACTGCCTTTAGACGTATCAAACCAGTTTTGTACTGAACTATGACCTGTTTAATACTGGACTGTAAGATTTGACTGCTCAAAATTGACTGCTCATGATACCAAGTTTGTTGGACTGGAACTTGAACCCTTTAGCTTGAACTGGATTAGACCACTACTCTTTTTGATAATACTTTATACATTAGCAGCATCTTCACTAGATGGCTTCTTACAACATCTGCAGTCAGATGTGCAAAGGTTAGGTCGTTTAGTGTATTGTAACCAGCTGCTGTTGCGCTGCTTTCCTGCTAAGCTGGTGAGTTGCGCCAAACAGTAGTTATACTGAATTTGGCTGATTTTCATTGTAGATTTGTTTAAGTGTACATCTACATCTACGTAATACTGGGCAATGCCCCTCGCGGGACTTTGTGCCCAGGGGAGTGAGGATGCCCTAGCAAACCGGTGGTGGTGAGACGAAATAGTGAAGTGGAGAACGAATCCATTCAACAAACAAAAATAACGCTGCTGTGCTGTACAAGTTATCTTGCTATAGGGCATGACTGGGTCTTACAGCTGGGCAGAGCTAGGGTAGCCATAATGCTTGGCTACCCCGGCTTTGAAATGTTCTATGGAAGTGGCATCTACCAGATGTTCAGGCAGGCTATTCCACTCTATAACTGTGCGGGTGAAGTAGCTTGCCCTGTGTGTTTCGGCTTTGCATGTTAAGGTGTGGAAGCGCTGGTTGTGACCTCTTGTAATGTTTTTTTTTTTTTAAGTATGCTGTGCAATGAGATTGTTGACTGCCTTGTACGTGTATTTGTAGATGATTTTTGTATACATCAGTGAGGACCTACAGATAACAAGTACACATGTTACAGGCGACAGATTTTCTGACCACCATCCGATCGGTGAACAAGACCGATGTGTCCACACTTGTTACAACATTCAGGGTAAGTACATATTAACTTTATTTGCAAACTCATGTCCATAGGCTAATTGGAAAAGGATAATGTAGATATGATAACGTAAATGAAGGTACATTAGTCTATAGAGTATAGACTGATACATAGATGTGACACTAGTAACCTAAAAAGAAATGTCCATTCTATTTGTCTATCTTATGTTTCTATGTACAATACAATAGGTTTCTTCTTTGGAGGCAGCAAGCTTCATATACATAATACACAATGTACATGTCGGGGCTCTAGCCAGCTCGAAATTTTTTTCCGTCAGCCGATTCCCATTGTCGCGAAACTCGCGAAAATTAAGTTAGAAAGACGGAACTGAGACCTTGAAAAACTGGTTTTTAATGAGATTACCGTATGCAAAAGGGCGCCGACACACTAGGTCAACAATCATAACAATAGCAAAACAAACAGTGTGTGGCTTTCCGACCGTGGACAGCGTCCCCAAGCCGCCTGTAGCTTCCACCAAGAATTTTTGTCCGTCAAGGTTGACGAATTTGTTTAAAAAAATTCCGTCTCAGGCAGCAAATTTCTGTCAATTGATGGAAAAACGAACGCTAGCTAAAGCCCTGTGTAAGGGTAGACATTGCAATCTGGTAGAGTCACTGATTGGGATAGATATCTTTATCGGAGACTGTAAATGTGAAGATATTCCTTTAAAAGGCTGACTTTTTAACTTTGATTTGTGATTGTCAACTTAGGTCAATAGATTGACATACAGTTTAGGAATGGGAAATTGCCCTTGTACCTGCTTAGAATCGTGATTGGGGCTTCTGTCAATAGAGTGATCTATATCTACTATAAATGTATTATATGATACAGTCAACACAAATATTCTAAACTGACAAATGCTACACCATGGTGAGCAAGAATAAAGATTATATACAAAAACAGTATATGAAATTTACATTGCAGTATATTTTAAGTAGATGTTGGAATTTCATAATATGTATAAGATATGTAAATTTTACAATGATTGAAAATATGCCAATTTTCTTGCAGTCTATAGAAGGGATAATAAAAGCGTCCAAAGAAGACCTGGCTCTTTGTCCTGGGTTTGGACCACAGAAGGTACACAATCATTTAGTCAACTTTCATTTAAATTTCTGTCATAATCATGATAGTTATTTTCATCGTACATGTATTTCAATCTTCTGACTTGTTGTCAATAATGTTGTAGGTCACATTATTGCTTCATAAATAATTTGGCATTCCTTCTTGAATGATTTGAATATTTTTCAGTTGATTGAATGAATGAATGAATGAATGAATGAATGAATGAATGAATGAATGAATGAATGAGTGTGTGCGTGCATGAATTAGTGAGTGAATGGATGGATGGATGGATGGATGGATGGATGGATGGATGGATGGATGGATGGATGGATGGATGGATGGATGGATGGATGGATGGATGGATGGACGGATGTCGCTGGATGGATGGATGGATGGATGGATGGATGGATGGATGGATGGATGGATGGATGGATGGATGGATG
>NC_049991.1:5200742-5238102 GCF_000003815.2 Branchiostoma floridae | reverse complement strand
GATGGATGGATGGATGGATGGATGGATGGATGGATGGATGGATGGATGGATGGATGATTTCTATTCCTTATTTGACATCATCTGTTGTTCCCCAGGCCAAGAGAGTTTATGACGCCCTACACCAGCCCTTCCTGAGGAGTAAGAAACCTAAACCAGCCGAACAAACTTAAGATTTGAACATCATCTCACAATTTTATTCGTTCACCGTAAAATACTCGCCATACAAGATCTGTTTCAAGGAAATGAATGATGAATTTATACAAGAATCATGGTCAATGCATCGAATTCAAATTTGGTGCCTTTACACTGTAAAATGATGTACCAGTAATAAAATTTTGTACCTACTATGAAACCGTATGTTTGACATGTTGTGATACATGTCATATTGGGCTTATACGTACACTGTGTGTTTATTTATGCATTTGCAGACCGATTTTTTAGTGTATTGTATCAAAGAGCAGCTTAAAATTATTGTATGAGTTCTCAAGAGTCACCATTTTGTGTGGTGTTCTGTACAAAGCTTCGTTTTGAAATCAGATTAAAGCAAAAGTGACTGATAATTCCCACTGGTCTGCCCTTTAATAAGGCTTTATCTCAAATCAGACATAAAACTCAGGGGGCTCTTAACCTTTCCACATGTTCTTTAAGTCTAACCTTTAAAGGTTCCTTATGAAATCGCATCTTCTATTGCGTGGTCTTACAGCCTTTCTTCTGGTGTTGTTGCATAAGTACAACAAATGATCTGTCATCTCAACTATATATGCAGGCAAAGTACATAAGACAGTACATAAAGAAAGATCTGTTATCTTCACTATAAATGCATGCGAAGCTTTCCCGGAATTCAAGCATGTGTAAATGACTTGTTTATGGAAATCAAGCACATGTTATGTTATGTTTTGTTTCCCTAGGCTGTGGAAAAGACTTGTTTTTATGGAAACGAGCATGAGTAGATATTTGCAGGACCAAGCACATTTAAAGTTTCCCAGAAATGAAGCACGTGTGAAGCTTGCATGGAAATCAAGCACATTCAACATGTTACTGGGCATCAATTAAGCACTCGTAAAAGTTTCTTAGAAATGGTAATATTCTGTCCTAGTAAAAATACCAAAATCATCAACAACGTCATTTTATGTACTATACATGATCATTATTGTCCTGGTAGCTTGATGCACCAATCACTCATAGACATTGCAGGCCATTGGCATTGTGTGCAGGACCAACTACTACTAACTGGCTCTCGTTCTTCCCTCGGACCATCAGAGAGTGGAATGAACTCTTCCAGTTCAAAACTGAGCTGGGTAGGACCCTGCTGCATTGAGCCATTCCCACACGTCATGTATATATGTACTAGATACATGTATTACTGATTCACTACATGCACTTGTCCTGTCTTGTGCACACACAAATTTAGTTGTTTATGTCTCTCCGTTACTTTCATTCGTTTATTTATACTGGTCACAATTTATTCCGGCCATTGGGGCTAGGGAATACTGAAGAAGAAGAGAAGCAACCAAATTGTACAATTTTTATCAACAATCTTATCCTATTTCTCCAACAACATTGTCATAAAATTTCAACATGACACTTAAAGTTATGGGAGACACGTTAACAGCACAATTGTTTTAAAGATCTTTTTTATAAGCACGTGTGATTCCCAGTATAAAGGCACACTTGAAAATCTATTTTAGCATGATAGAAATTCTATACTACGCCATTCATGGCCATGAGTGGTTAATTTTAGCTGTACTTACAAGGAATACAGTTCAATACCAAGCCTAAAGTGCATTACTTTATAAGGTAATACCTGAACGTACCCCAGGGCGCAAACAGCACTTAAGGGGGGTCATCCTTGAGGACAACGTCCTTAAGCACAATGTTATGACTACATTTAGAAGTCAAGTTTTCAAAAGAATTCTGTGTAAAGATCTATTTCTAAGAATCGTGAAGGATATCTATATATATAAATATCTATATATTTTTATATTACTAGTAAAAGCCCCACGTTGAAACCACTCACGAACACTTAAGGGTGAAAGGATCGTCTTCAAAGAAAGACGTGTCTTGAAACGGTATTCCTCTTAAGGTGGCTTATTTGGCAGCTCGTATGGCGGATATTCATTCACAAGGAGACTTGAGAGAAATTCGAATAGATTCTTGAGATTTTCGTAGGTAAGAAGACACCACGTGTAAAGCAAACGTGCCGGATAAGTACCTTTTTTTTACCTTATTGCTTTCTCAGAAAAGAGCTTAATGGCGTAACACACCAGGTTTGTACTAAAGAGTACAAGCTGCATATCCTGGCAGAAACTTTCGCGGTGGTTTAATGTTCGCGGATTTTTCGGTGGCCGCTTCACCGCGAATGTACAGCCACCGCGAACATTTTCCATGACAGTAAGACTAAGAGTGCATGGTGTTACTGCGAACTTTAAACCACCGCGAAAGGTCCTTTTTCCCGCTACCGCGAAATTAAATCCCCGCGAACTTACATGCATTTTGCCATTTACAGTCTTTACTCCGAGAAGGACCCCTACTCTTTTCGATAAGTGTGGTGGGTTCTTTAACGTGCTTGACGTGTGGCACCCCTCAAACACGGGACCACCATTGTCCCCATCTAAAGCTAGGTACTTATTTTCAACCGAGTGAAGCCAAGATATTGGTAAGAAAAATAAGGACATAACATCGAGATTTTAACGGTTGTGAATTAAAAGCCCTAATGACTAATACAATGCCGACGCACCGCCGTTGACCGTTACCCTGGGCCTAGAAACGTTCATGCAAATATCTTTCTCTGTCTCAAGTTGGTCTTTTTTTCTAATAAAGAATACTACAGAAATGTGTTTTATGATGTCATGTTGTTTGTTCAATTTAGCTCTACTTTTGCCGATTACGTTTTCCAATTGAAAGGCAAATGCAAATACCTTGTATTTATTTGTTTTGAAGACAATAGGAAATTTGATTTTTTTTCACTTTTTGATCCCATGGTGTTTATCTATTTAAGATATACTGTGTACACATTTCTTTGCTCATTCGGATTTGCCGTTGGTTGAAAGGTTGAAACGTACACCTAGTTGTGAACATTTTGTTCTATATTGTACAAGAACAAACGCACAAACGATTTGCTATAGCTCTCCGAGTTAAGTATGGTATCAGTGAAGGGATACGACTTTATCCTAGTATATGTATGTTGCTAGCTACGAAACATAACAGAATATTATCAATGAATCGTACACTGTAGCGGTGTAAATGGTGTTCAGCACCAAGGACAGGTATATGTACTCCACTTTAGGTGCGCTTCCACCACCGCACTTGTGTCAAGCTTGCACCACTGCGGGGGTCGTTCAGTGCTTCGCTGTTTTGTTATCTTCTCCGATTTTTCATAATTAAGACATTGCGTAATACGTAAAAGTATGACTTAAAAGACGAAAAATTCACAAAAAGGAAGACAATTCGTTCTTTATCTTTGAAATCCGTTGAGTATCTTTCGAACCCCGCAGTGACGCAAGCTTGACACAAGAGCGATGGGAGCGCACCTTAACACTACAAAAGGTTTTAATCTACAAGTCAAGACATTATCCAAAAGGCTAAATAGTATCCAATCTGCCATGAGATCTGCATACATTCAAATAAGGGAAAACATTTCTATTCAACTAGAAAGGTAATATTTGCAAGCAAATACAGAATGTTACCTTCACATGTTGTAGTCTAACACTGGCAACTGTTTTGTTCATTCTTATTTGAACACATTTGTAAATGTAGTGACCCGAGCCCCTCTAGATCTGACATTTGCTACATTATGTAACCGAACACCACATGGTGCCTGCTACTTTACCGGTTACCATGGTGACAGCCGTCTGGTCCAGGTCGTTGACCTTATTTGTGCGGAAAAGAAGAAGAAACAAAGCAAAAACAATATGTTCCCTCCTGTGAGGGTAACATAATAATAGTGTTTCTGCTCCTTCCTGTGGCTAAATTAATGTTCAGCAACACCAATCATTTTACAAGAGACTTATAATCTTTTCATCTGGGACGAAGTCAGTTTCCCACAGACGTCACAGTGGGTGGTTAGCTCCAAACAGGATGGGGTAAAATAACACTTTGATTAGGTACAGTTGGATGTTAATAAAAGTTAATTGCAACATCTGCCTAATTATACATGTAGTATGAAAGGGGAAGGGCGATTATAATGTAGAGCATTATAGAATTTATCTACTCTAGTCTAAAAAAATATTAATTAACTCTAACGTATTGCGTTCGACTTCTTCCTCTGAGACAGTGGAACATGAAGGATCCCACCTTTTTTGTAATGTGTGGGTTCTGTGATTTTAAGAGGAAAGTAGTTTTTGTCTGTAATAGTAGATAAGTTAGGATGGAATTAAGTAGCCTAGGCTCTTTAAAGAAATTTTTTCGTTTGTAACTGTAGAAGGAACAGGATTGATATAAAATCGTTTCGCTGATTGCATCTCTTACTACCGACTAAATGCAGATCTCTGCACTTGATATTGTTTTATAGCCCTTGATGCTATCTCACCCCCCCCCCCCGATAAATCTGCCGGGATCTTACCTAAAAAAATCGACAAATTTCACGAATTCTACACATAAATAACTTATCGTTGAGGATCATACGTTGATGAAGGTTAGACATCGAGGTAATAAGCAGTTACTCAAGCAACTGGGTATGAGTTTGGAAACGGTCATACATTTCAGACACCATCCCGCGTTTTTCGTCAGTGACAGTGAGAAATCTTGTTGTAGAGAGTTTTCTTTTATCCTAGCTAGCTGTGAGGAAGAGTATGGAAGTTAAACACACATCACTACCAGCGGACCAGCCCCCTGCTGTAGTGACTTGCAAAAATGTCTGGCCCAAGGGCTTCGAAGTGGAGATGGGCGCCACCCTACGCATCCGCAGATGCATGGGCAAACTTTAACTTTTTTTAGCTTTGAATGTAAAAAGGATCTAGTAATAAAACAGATTTATACCAACTATGAATTGATATGCAAAAATTTGATTAAGACAAAGGATCATACTTAAACATCGTACATGATGCTGTGATTATAGAATCAAAGGTCACACGAATAAGATATTGGTCTCTGCTATACCACCGTCTGGTAAAAATGGTTGGTACTAGTTTAGGAGACACGCTTTCAGGAAGAATAATTTCAGGTAACATCTGAAGGAAATACCAGACGGAATTCAGTATAGACTCCTAACCATTTATTCACCGTATATTTGATGAATTCTACATCCATGCCCGCGTAGGAGGGCATGGTAAAAGCTAGCACGAACCTAAGTCGTGAGTACTTACACACTCATCACTTTAAGCTTCAAAAACAGCTTATCTTTCCCTATTTTTAGCGTATTCCCTGCATATTGCAAGCCGGATATCCTTTAAAGAAGCATTGAAAATACATTGACGAGAAGACAAGCCTTTAGGTCTTTCCTCAAGTAGTTAGTCCAATATCCGGCAGATGACAACATGGCACGTTTTGAGAAAATGTGATGTACGCCCACACAAGTATTTGCTACATATCTACTCCTCCGTTGTAAAAACACATGGAGAGTTAACGCTGTCTGTGCGCATATGCGCATGCTTCATTCTGTGTCTAATTCTGTCGCTGTCTTTTCTTACTTATTTTAAGGTTGTTAACTCTGGAAAGGAAGTTTGACTACGACTGGGGTCTTCTTATGTTACTATTTTCGGCTACGTTTGTGTGTTTAAGATCCTTTTTGATGGATTTGAATGAAATTCGGTATACCAAGGTCCCTAAAGTATGGAGATTTTAGCCCCATCTTCCGAGTGATTGCAGATTTACATTAAGACACCCCCTTGCTTATAGTAGTGTGGTATAGTCCATTGACAGCTGGCCTACCCTGAGCAGTCAATGACCTCAAGTTTGAACACCGGGTGGTTTCTGACTTGTTGAGAATCAACAGATGTAGCGTAAGGCCGGGCTATAGCATTCGGAAATTCACAAATTCTCCACGAATATATGACATATCGTGAATGCATTTAAGTTCGCGGGGATTTAATTTCGCGGTAGCGGGAAAAGGGACTTTTCGCGGTGGTTTTAATTTCGAGGGAGCACTTAGTACCATGCAATGTAGTCTCTTACTGCCACGGAAAAATGTTCGCGGTGGTTTCTAAATTCGCGCTGAAGTGGCCACCGCGAAAACCGCGAACATAAAACCACCGCGAACATTTCTGCATTTACAGTACTGTAAATGCATTTAAGTTCGCGGGGAAAAGGACTTTTCGCGGTGGCTTTAATTTCGCGGTAGCACCATGCACTGTAGTATCTTAATGGCCTGGAAAAATTTTCGCGGTGGTTTTAAATTCGCGGTGAAATTGCCGACGCGAAAACCGCGAATATAAATCCACCGCGAACATTTCTGCATTTACAGTATTAGATTTCTTGTTTTATTTGGTTTGTTTTGGCTAATTTCTAGTATATGGGTACATCTTTTGAATAACATCATGTCAACTGCCTATCTAGATCGCCATCAGAACTTTGCTACACAATTCCCATCATGCGTCATTCCTTGCGTACGTACGCAATTAGCGATGACGTCAACACCGCTTGTGTAGATGGCACATGACGCATCATCTTATCTCACTAACTGTCCGGTCGGCTTCCGAGGATTTGGATAGAGCCCCTAAAATTGCTCACGTTCTATTTTATCTAATATATCCTACCTTTGACCAGATCTCTTTCGCATATCCATTCACAGCTAGGATATAAATCTATCTCCAACAAAGATTTCTCCTATGTCACTGACGAAAGACACCAAATTGCTGTCTTCAACGTCTGACCGTTTCCAAAACCATATCCAGTTGCTTGAGTAACCACTTTTTGACGTATCCTTTCTTAGGCCGTACTCATTCAATGTCATCGATGACATCCTGTAAAGACCTGAAAACTATTGTGAGAGGGTGGAGCACCATGGAAGAGATGACGCTTAACCAATAGAATACAAAGCTGGCGATGGAAATTGTGCCACAGGACATACTCTATCAAACAAGCAACAAGTGCTACCTTGTGTATTAAAGGAGGTAGGTTGATGGTGATTGAAAGAGGAAAGTTTAATCTTGATTTTTCTTCTTTTTCCTTTTTGTTGGCAATCATGTCCCTAAAGAGAAATGCAAAAGCAAGAAGCGGTTTTACAACAAGGCCTTAAGCTTAAGCCGCTCATACTGGCCTTTCCGGCATTATATGTCAAAGTCGTATATAACATAGTCGTGAGATCCGAGGAGGTATTTTTTAAACAAAGCAAAATTGTTCTTTTTTTTTATCATTCACTCACCGTCTGAGTGAATAGATCCCTTTACTGTTGTTTGGTTTTACTTTTATGTTGTAATTGCTGTTCATTTGTTGAATGATTAATTTCTTACTGTTCATGGCTCGTTTTAAACAGTATGCTATCAGTCTTGCAAACGATGTACTATTCTGTTGCCCACACCTTTCAAATGGTGGTTTCTCAGTTCTGTGAATCTTGATAAATGAATCAATAAATAAGTAAAATTGATGGGGTCTAGGATGTCATCCATAATATCAAATCGGTGTGGCATTATCATACATGCAACTCAGTAGCTATCATACTCTGAAAAAACTGCAATAGTAGTGAAATGTAGACGAAATGATAATGGCCTATGAGAGTTCTATTTTGAGAAGAAATATATGGGTCAAGTCTCGCTGATGACGCACATCCACTATCTTATATAATATCACTTTAGCACCCTCTAATGTCAAGAAATAGGCCTGATTGATTGCCACTAAACACTGTTATATAAAGAGAGGTTAGAAGTGTACTGTAAAGGCAGAAACTTTCGCGGTGGTTTAATATTGGCCACTTCACCGCGAACTTTAAACCACTGCGACCATTTTTCCATGGCAGTAAAAAACTACAGTGCACGGTGCGAACTTAAAACCACATCGAAAAGTCCATTTTCCCGCTACCGCGAAATTGAATCTCCACGAATCTAAATGCATTTACAGTACTACAGATGTATGTATCCTCCTATACACGTGCATCGCCCGCATGTCAGAAACCGGGCACGTCTGCCCACCGACAGGTAATGCTAGGCTTTCGCTTCGACTGAAATTCTGACGCCCGTAAGTTGCCATGTCCTACCTGTAATGTATAACGCAAGCTTACCTTTATTCGCGGGGTATCCTATAACTGTTACATTAAAAAAGGTATTTAGGGATATTAAGTCGACTGACGACGGTTGAAAACTACAATGATTTAAATAATATTGCCGTTTGAAACCACGGTCCGTCGACTCTAAATATCCTGTGTTCAATTTTTAATGGGCGCCCATCACATTTCTCCAAAACGTGCCCTGTTGTTATTTCCTAGCCAGGGTACCATCCGGAAAGTAGTTTGCTCCGCGGCGTTCATTATATACTAATATACAGTTGCTTCGAGCTCTGACATTCATTATGAACTATATATATCGCTTCTCTGCTGTTCCAGGAGCGAACATAGGAGCGGAATACAATCCGGATGGTGCCCAGGCTAGTTATTTCCCGGATATTGGACTCATACTTGAAGAAAGACCTTGTCTTTCCGTCACGATTTCTTAAAGCTTCTTTAAAGGATATCCGGCTTGCAATATGCAGGATATACACTAAAAATAGGGAAAAATTAGCTGTTTTTGAAGTAGGGTAAATCATTTGTCAATTAAATTCGAAACAAACCGGAAACGGCAACATATTTAGAAAGTCTTCCTTGCAAAGACTTGAATATAAGCACTTGCTACTCCCATCTGCGAAGGTCTCATTTTCCATACACTTTGGGTAATAACCTCCGTGAAAAATAGAGGTGTAGTTTTTGGTGTGTCTATCTGTCTGTCTCTATGTGTGTGCGTGTGTTTGTTTGTGTTTCTGGTTATTCATGATAAGCATAACTCTAGAACCTGTTGATGTATTATGATGATATTTTTTATTTGGGTAGGTGTTTGGAAGACGAAGGTCGAGGCCGATTTGGAGCCTCCTGGTATGTGACCTTGGTACTGCAGCATTTCAGCCATTTTCTAAAAATATCTTTTTACCTGGGCATGCTATGGTCTTGTTAAAACTGAGCTACCCTATATCGAATTTCATATACCCGTCCTTGTGGTCGTTTCCTACATATTCAAATTTATAAAAATGTTTCAAACACCTGTCGCTTATGAACTGTCACACATCTTTTTAAGCCTTGCTCCCGACCAGCTCCCAACCTAGGTCGGTGCTGAGTAAGAGTAGCCTGGAACCAATCCTATATTCTAGTTCGGGTTTTAAACTAAGTCTGATCACATCCAAGTAGAATACGAGTTCTCAACGTTTGATTTACAAAATCTACAGTCGACTGGCTCTGACAGCTTTTAGGCAACCTCGCCGACCCCATGTGACGGGTGGTGCAGGAAATGTTCAGAAACGACATTTAATTTCCTACCGACCGACACCTATGGTGGCTGAATTGCTATAAATCCGCAGGAATATTTTCCAGAAAGATCAGATTTATTCCTTGGATACCTCTGTTATTCTCGCAGTTTCATTTCAGAGGTGACAAAGAAACCGCTTAGCTAGCTGCAAGCAAATCGTTGGCACCTGCGATGGCAGATGACGTCACGCCGTTTCCATGGCAACGCACACAACATGGAGAGGCCGGCGTGCGTGGGCGAGACGTCAGTGAGGCAGGATGGCGCAGGTGGTCGCCTAGCAACCGGGAAGATGCGGAGATCCCTGAAAGAGAAAGTCATCTTTTGTAACAGCGCGGCTCAGGTGCGGGTTGGAAACAAATGGCCTTGATCGAGACTTTCCTTTCAGTTTGAGCCATTATTTTCATTAATTAGTGCGTCTTAGAAAATACTTGTTACGCAAAACAAAAAAGAGAAGAGGAAAGTTTGAGCTCTTAACTTAATGTGCTGCAATTTTCAGTAATTGAAATATCATAGAAAGTCATCGTTATTTGTAATATAAGACGTTTTTGAGCTGTATTATAATTCTCTGTCGTTCATAGGATTGTCAATGGGTATCATAGTTGAATATTCGATATTATGTAGGATTTTAAACTGACAAATAAGATGCATCCAAATTGGAAGGAAGGAAAACATAAGCGTCCCCTATTTTGAATCGGTACACAAATGTACAAACGATATGCTAATACATTACATTAGTTATCATTTATTGAACTATTATGATTTATTTCCATTTTGTTAATTGACATAATTCTTTTGGTTACATTATTGTCTAATGTATAATTTTTTCACGTCTATTCAATCTTGTTATTTTGGAGGAAGACTTTGTACAAGCCACGAGGCTTTTTTCTTCCCCCCTGCATGTACTTTCATCCTTTAATTTGTTTTATGTTAACTTTTTTAATGATTGTGCAAAATAAATAAAATCAAAATCAAAAAATAAAATCAAAAATCAAATTACATCTTTGTTAGCAAGTGACAATGAATTTATAAAGTATAACGTATTGCGGTCCACTATTAGTTTTGGATATCACAGGAGTAATTTTGACATATATTTTTACCCTCAAAGTCAATACTCTGTGATTTCTGTTTATCACATTTGATGGGAAATATACATGTATCTCGCGTTTATTGTTTTATCTGGAATGCGAAGCATATCTGTTTGAGTCGTATATCTCATCTATATGCCGCCATATCACGCTGGGATGATTGGTACGGAGCTTTGGAAGATGAGTTGGGATATTTGTAAATCTCTGCTGGATTTGACGTAGCACATACAGTTATGGACGGGAGACCTGGCGCATCCCCGTCTTGTAATTAGCCTACGAAAGGGTATGTCACCCCGTAAGGGGCGGTATAACCCCGTCGTGTGTAGACATGTGCGAACATGTCTACATTTGATCACGTCGACCGATGATGATGATGATGATGATACAGTTATGGAGAACCTATAACGGCAATATACGTATAGGTAGCAGTATGGCATAGGAAAAGATATGCTGTGTTTTTTGTACAGTTATCGCAAAAATCCACCGACCCTAGCATTCATTTTTTGTTGAAGAATACATGAAATACATGAAATAAATACAATAATGTCATATAAAGGTACGAAGACGAAGTGACGGTGGGCTCAAATTGTACTCAACTTATTTAAGCGCCGCCACCTATACAAATATTGAAAATAATATATCAGACATGACTATACAATAATCTTTGCATTCTTGATGGTCGATCGCTGGCAAGAGGCATAGTTATTAAAGATATTGTAGAGCCGTTTTTTAAAATTTCGGTTGCATTAAGAATTGAATTTATACAATGGACATCTGCAAAATTGACATAAGATGTTGAAAATAATATTGTCCTTATGCATCAGAGTTTAAGAATTTGTTAGAATACTTTGGCCTAAATCTAGAACAAGACAACAGTACTATATGTTCAGGACAAAAGATACAAAACCCGGATGTTCTGCTGCAGTACCATAATCAGCTGTCAACATCAACATTGACATTTAGGTTCATGACACACATGACTATGCACTCAATTTTTCATTCAGGTAAAAAAAAAACCTACGGCCTACGCCACATTTTCAAACCGGGGCCCGGCCGGGCAGCGTACGGGAACGAAAAGTATCGATACGATAATGATATAAAAGACACCATACTACACAAGGCGTAAAGAAAAAAAGTCGCGTGCATTTTGCACAAACTCCCCGTCCCAGTTTGAAGATTTAAATGTGACGTTAGCCTAGCTGCCGACACTATTTTTTTCGTTTCAACAAACAGCCCGCGGCAGGGGTTCAGTTTGAAAATTTCAATGTAAAGTTAGCCTAATTGTCGACACTATTTTTGTCAGTAACCGTAATCGCAAAACGCAACATTTCTTTTCCTATGCCCACTCGTAATCTCTCCACAGATGACCCTGTGACGATCGTGGTTGCGGCGAGATGTAAGCGGAGGTAACCTGAGTGTACGGCGGTGCGCGTTATAAATTATGCATGATGTCAAGCGTCGACGCCGTACGGCCGGCCTCGCTCTCTCTACCACAGTGCGTCGGCGGACACACTCGCCGCGAGGCCCGCATCGCGCTTGATCATCCGCGGGACACACCGGCTACTCCAAGCGGGGAAGACTACACTCAACCCCGCCAACAACCACCCCCAACCCTCGGGGTAGCGCTCGTCAACGAACTGGTTCGTATCTCATGTTTACCATCTACTGATTTGATTTTTATGATTATTCAAGTACACATAAGTCAATCAATATTTGATGAGGTTGTTTGGCTAAAGCCTTTCTTAGCCAGCTTATTGTGAAGGGATCGTATGCTGTCGGGACGGAAAGAGCGAACTGCCCTTACCATATGGCGACCCTGCACGGTAATAAGGCTGTTCCACAAGCGTATGGAGCTCTGATTCTCTTAACTGAGCTTTGGCTTTCATCGTCTGACAGTATAGTCGTGAATGCACGTAGAGTAGAGAAGAAGAAGGAAGATAATATACAAGGCTGTTTTGAATTCGAGAGAAAGAGAGAGAGAGAGAGAAAGGGAGGGAGGGAGAGAGGGGAAGAGGGGAAGAGAAAGAGGGTAGAGAAAGGGGAAGAGAAAGAGGGTAAGATAGAAATGACCGTTCCTTGTCGTTTGAATTAACGGGCGCTAGCACCGGATAAACATAGGCGCACATGGTAACTGCGCGTGGGTAAGGCCTACTAAGCTAGCGCAGTGGGAAAAATACGTTTTCGTTGAACCTTTGCGATAGCTATAGAAAGTTGAAATATTTTGACCTCATCTGGTAAAACCATAATCTTTATTCTATTTTTTCCGAACCAGTGATTGTAAATAAAACGCTTCATTCTGGAAACTTGCGTAGATTTAGAAATGATTTTTCTATTTCGTATCTTTACGTGGTTTTGATTTGATTCTTCTATTTCACGCTTTTCTTATGTTTCTGCCGCTATTGTTTACAGGACTGGTCAATAAATGGTAAACAACAACAACAACAACAACATGTGTGGTTGTGATGTGCGTGTGGAACAACGTCCATAGACGGAAGCACTGAGCTCAAACATGGTATGTTTATACCGCACGTATTTATATATTTTCATAATTTCGGAAGTTATGAGTCGTCTATGATGTTTTCGTTATTTCTTGCTCGTTATTTTATTATTTCATAGCCCAGAAGACAGTCATATATGGTACTGTGGAGACATGACTTACATAAATTTGTGTCACTTGTCAAAATATTTGCCTCAGTACAGAGTGCACAGTGCGCATAAGTAAATATGGTATCGTTATAGCTAAGAGTGAAGAAACCCACTAGAGACAGGAAAAAATTAACAAACTGTTTTTATTATTTTTAATGTTATACACATGTTAATGATCATTACATTGTAGATGGAAATGTCTAATACGAATTATAAAAAAACGAAACTCACACGTTAAACGTATGTTATATTTTGAACCATGTGGTTGTGTGTTAAAGTAGGGACATTTGTCTTCAGCACTTGTAATTCTAACCTATCTATGATATGTAAATGAGAAGGTATAAATCATGTTAATCATGTCGAATTTGCATACACGTCTATGCATGATTCATCCGATACATGTTGAATAGATTTATCGTCATTTACATATTGTGAAACGATGTTGCTTTTTATGCAATGAAGTATCAATTCATATCACATTACCAAAAAATCTATAAAAGATTTTCTTAAAACTTCATATTTTAAATCTAATAGCTCAACTTGCTGATGATTTTGATAGTTGCCTGTATGACAGTTCAGTTTTTTTCTGCATATTAGTGAGAGGCATAATTCATGCAAATCAGCTCTAATCTGCATACATGTCTATGCTTGATTCATGATATTACATTTTGTACATACCACGGTCATTTACATATTTACATATTGTTAACCAGTCCTTTTTTTTACAAATGAAAAATCCATTCATGCAACTCATACCTGAAAGTCTCTTCAATAAATTCTTTAAAATGTATTTTTTTTTGTCAAATTGATACGCTTGAATAGAACTTTTATGATTGTTCGTTGGATGAAATCAAGAATTGCTCCTAATTCTTAAATGTGACATGATTTTAAAAAGGTTTTTCGCTGTTTTAGTTTTAGTACTGATTAATTCTTAAATCCAAATTATGGAGAGTCCTTCTTATCTAGCTATGAATAAGCCGGGTTGCACAAGTCGTCCTCTAAAAATGAGGTCAAATATAACACAGAAAAGTCAATATGTTCATCATTCGTTAAACCCACAATCTGGTTTGAATAGAAACCGCATATATGCACAACGTCACGGTGGAAAAAAGAAAGATTAATTGTAACAAAAAACTACACATTTCAAAATGGCGTCTGTTAACCGCAGTACTATGCGCATGCGCGGAACCGCATGCAAAATCTACAAAAATACGTACATTTCCAAAAAGAACTATATACCAGAAAATTATGTCATGAAATATTGACCTTTTGGCATCTATTCATCATTTTGCATATTTCTCCAAGCCACCCCCATGATTTTAAAATGGATCCTTCTTAGCAATCCAGGTTATCAAAGATCATTTGTGTAAAATAAGTGCTCACAGGGTCGCTATTCAAGTATAATCACTGCGCATTATCATCCAGCTAGGCCTACAACACAATAACATTTACGTCACAGACGTAATATGGGCACATCGCTCGGTGTTGTTGCTATGGGAACGCTAATAAAACATAGTGACGATGAAAAGCTTGTGATGACAAGGGAGTTTGGATCAAAGGCACTACGGTTTTTTAAAAAAGAAACCAAAATGGTTCACGTGAAAGAAAATGTTCAGAAGAAGCTTTCATGGTGTAATTACCACCGGTAAGGTGGTTCGACTTTAGGTGGGGGTGTTGTTTTTGGTCGCGTGTTTTTGCGCTCGCGATTCTTTTAAAATATTGGCATGAATATTGGGTTTGGGGAAGTTATTAAGGTTTTGAAGACGGACGAAAACTGTAGCTAGCTGTTAAAAAAAAATCACAGTAGGGGTAGATACCGGTACCGGTACCAAACCGTTTTTTCTTGCTGGACCGGTCCAGAAAAACCGTGCCTGAAAAAATCAGTGGACCAGATTTTGGACCGACAAGAAAATAAACAGATAGTATACTGGTAGGCATGCGTGTGTTTTGGGGCTTCTAGGTCCAGGAAAATAAACAGAGGTAGAACGAAGTAGAGGAGAGTTGATTGCCATTCTTACCAAGTTTTTACAGTCGACATCAAATCTAGTCTAGATTAACTGAGACAATTAGACGTGCTGTTTGTATGAAGATAGGATTTTAAAACACCAGTGAAAGTCAGATATTCCACCAAATCGATGCCTCTGTAGTATAGTCCTTTCTCACGCGGCGGCCACGATAGATCGAAGACGAGGTCAATGAGGCAAACAGACAAAACTAAATTCTAAAATCAGCTGCCATTTAGTTTTCACCCAAACCACACAAATTCTCACAATCAAGTGATAAATATTATAACTGAAAGATATAGCAATTTAGAGTAGTGTAGACTGATCCCATAGTCCCTTAAGAGCTGCAAAATAAAAACATAATAATGCAAATATTTGACGGACACACAGCCATTCTCTTATTGGTTTATTTCCTAATTGCCAGGCTATCTTTGGTTGAACTGTTGATTATGATGGACAGTCTTTTGTTTGCCTCATTGAACTCGTTTTAGATCTATCATGGCCGCCGCGTGAGAAAGGTGTATTACGGACCATTGTTTTAAGTATTGTTCATTCACAAGTTTTCACAAATACTAATTAAATCCAGGTGCAGGCCCAGACCTGTACCTGGATTTTCTGAACCGGTACCCACCCTTAAATCACAGCATATCAGGCTTGAAACACCCATTCCTGAAAGAGTGCGGTGTACAGTCCGTAGATAGCAGGTCAGCAAACCACCAGGTGAATGACCCCTTATGGGAGAGAAATAGTTAGCATTCATTGAAGGATAAAGGGAAGGGCAAGGTCACTAACAAATGCGATGGTTTGGGCTATTGCATTAGGAAATTCATCATCTTAATTCTACCAACCATTTAATGATTCATCATCATCATCATTTATGATTATACCAAAGTTAACTAAGGTCCATGGCCGAGTCAAATGATCTATAATAACAAAATCCTAATCATGAACATTTTGAAGCATTTTACTATTGAAGATTCTATTTCTCAAACAAAAGATCTAATACCTATATATCACTTCTGGACAACCTGACAAAGCTATTTGGACACAGACCAGCAAAACGTTCGCATCGTACTAGTCTCCGACTACAACACAGCACGGGAAAAAAACTTGGAACCGGGCCAAATGGTTCAAAGTTGGACATACACCACGAACACACAGCAGGCCAATACAATATCTCCATTTTTTTCGGATGTAATGATTACAAGCATAAACAAAATTATTAAAATATACATGTATATAGAAATGGATCAATAAAAGGGGGTGGTCAAAATATTGATGTTTGTAAAAGAAGTACCTGCTTTAGATAAAAAGGATCATAAGCAGAATTTGTTATTTCACTTCTCCAGGCTTCAGGTCTGTTCCAGTGGTTGTTGGACTTGTTCTGCTGCCGTTCCTACTGTTGTGACTGCTGTCTGGAGAAGAATGAGGATGTCTTCCCCCAGCGCAGGTACAAGTATACCTATGTCTACGCCGGGCGCCATCGGACGTACTCGGAAACCTCTAGTCGGGCATCTTCGACTTCCGAGTCCCGCCGAAGCTCGGCGTCGAGTACCCTCTCCAACAACATCGCCGGCTCGTCGGTGGATCGCCGGGGCAACTCGAGCAGCGCTCCGGTCATCGACATGCGACCGATCGAGTTCTGGCCGGCCGGAGCCACCAACAAGGAGTCGGTACAACCTCGGAGCCGAGCCAACCGACTGATGGGCACGAGCGGCGTCGATGTACGAAAGTTCCAGCCGAGGCTCTACGAAGTCGACGAGAACGAAGACGACGACATGACGGATGAAGAGAAAGTTGCAAAGTACAAACTCGGCCAGCTGTACTTCAACTTTCACTACAACCTCATCCACAGCGTATTCATCGTCACCGTACGAGAGGCTCGGAATCTTCCGTTTCCGATGATTGGTGACGAGACCCGACAAGACTTCGCCCACTCGAACCCTTACGTCAAGGTGTGCCTGCTGCCCGACCAAAAGAGTGCCAAGCAGACGTCTGTCAAGCCGAAAACTCAAAACCCAGAGTTTAACGAGACGTTCAAGTTCGAAATCCCGTTCCTGGAAGTTCAGAGGAGGATGCTGCTGCTGTCGCTCCAGGACTACGACAAGTTTTCCCGCCACTGTGTCATAGGTCAGGTCATCCTTCCGCTGGAGAACTATGACCTCCTGAAGGTCAGCAACGTCTGGAAACCATTACAGCCAAGTGCACAGGTATGTGTCTTCTTTATGTTTACCTCCAGGGAAAGGAAATATATTGTTTTTCGTAGGTTTCTTCCTCTCCTTTCTTTACAAGCGACTTAGACGACTCTTACTATGATTAGTGGAGTTGTATCAGACACCATGCGGTGTAATGTATAAAAAAGGTAGAGTTGCCCGTACATCTGTTCAGATACTTAGAGGTGGCGCCCATCTCCATATCTGTAGCCCTTGGGCCACACATTTGTGCAATCCACTACAGCAGTGAGCTAGTCCGCTGGTAGTGATGTGTGTTTAACTCCCATACTCTACCTCAATGGTGCTGAGTGCTAAGCAGAGAAAGCAGCATGAACGTACCATTTTAAAGTAGTTGGTATTATTCGGCCGGAGTCGAACTCAGGACCTACCGAATGCAAGACGAACACTTCACACACTCGGTCATTGCACCGCATTGTAATGTTTCGTTTAAAGAATTTGAATTGTGTGCGTATAGCTTTCGGCCTTCATTATATTTCGTGCAGAAGGACTAAGGTATGGCCCGTGAAATAAGTCAAAAGGTTAGTGTAGGTATTATCAGCCCATCTCTCAGTCTGGCTATGACGTAGTTTGGATGAGAATACTCGTGATGCCGCGGACTAAC
Organism: Branchiostoma floridae; assembly: GCF_000003815.2. NCBI lineage: Eukaryota > Metazoa > Chordata > Leptocardii > Amphioxiformes > Branchiostomatidae > Branchiostoma > Branchiostoma floridae. The sequence continues at coordinate 5,220,111 of NC_049991.1, read as the reverse complement.
ACTGGAGTAAACAGGCCCCTGGAGGTACGTATCACATCTGTCTGGATCCCTCGTGATCCCCATTCGGGAGAGTTCATGATCATGTGATGAACCCCAACCGTATTCAGTCGTGATTTCTGAGCCTTGCTGGAGGCGCATAGTCACGTAAAAGTAGACTTGAGTCTTAAGCTAGCAATGAACTTCAGTATTCCGGTATGGCAGCTCTCCATTTCATGGGCATATCTGCTCTCTGTAGTAAAAGTTATAAACAGGCAGTATATTTGTTTAGTATTGCGTTCAGGGTATCAACATTTGGTAAAATTTCTATTCTTTTGGAATAAAAGACGCTGTGCATGGGAAAGGAGAAAAAGAGTGAGGTAGAAGTAAATTCTGATGGTAGCTTTGCAACTGCTTTAATCTAGGAAGTATCTTAAGGCCTCACCGTGATTCGGTCTTCTCAGTTCATGTCTAAACTAAGAAGTAAAGAGGTGCGATCTGAGTTGAAATATATCAAGATTGGACCGGTGTAAATTTGTGATGTCTGCACATCTACATGTGTAGTGGGGCACCGTGGTAGGTTCTTTGTTCACAGAATATAAACTGAATAGCGCTAGCTGGTGTGAGCATTTCCCTGGCTTTTACTGTCTCTGGTGCTGAAAGTCTGGTGGTTATGAATGTCAAATTGTTGCTCTGTCCAACATATGTATTTGCAGAATGTAGGCAACTAGAAATTTTTCTTTATTCACTTCAATGCTTACTCACTTTACACTACATCACTTGTCCAAACACAGGCATACACGGACGCATGCACAACACACACGAACATACTAAATATTCCTGTTATCTTTAAAAAACGAAGAGAAGGCTGTTAGGGGGTCCAAACCTACAGAGTGTTCTCCTTACAGCACAACCTAAATGCCATCAAAGAATCAAGGCCATAGCACGTCAAGGTCAAAAGATACAAAAACCGTTCTGCTGCAGTATTAAGGTCACATACCAGGGGCCAAACATTGACCTTGACCTTCGCTTTCTCAACCTCTATCTACTTACCAAATATCAATCCATCCAGAGAATTGAAGTTATACTGACCACAAATATCAGGAAGCACACACACACACATAACACATACTCACACACACACACACACACATGGCAGCCACACCCAAAACAATATCTCCATTTTTCATGAAGATATAAACTCAGAATACATTCATGAACAGTTCTATCGGCTAAGACTGACTTTCCCCGACTTCGCCCCGCCCCACGATTGATTTCCATCAGCCCCTTACTATATATAGTTTTCTAGTTACTCCTCAAGTACATTTATGGTCACGAGAACAACTCCATCCGCTATGACTTGCTGACCTTCCAAAGTCAGTATCGTTGCCATTTCTCCTGACCCTTACGGTAACCTGCAGGCCTGGGACTAAGTGGATTTCGTTTACTTATAGTATTCTTTACCCTGGGAAAACGCAGACTCCTAACGAGGCACGCAAAGTTTACCGATCCCTACAACACGCGCGCACGGAACACCCGCCGCCTAACACCCGCCGGCCCACGAACCAGCTGGCCCCAACTATCACTTGCCTCTCTCGAGAAGCGAGCGATGGTTGGGGACCGGCGTAAGTGGGGCCAGCTGGTAGTGGGGCGGGTGCATAGAGGCGGGAGGGCCCGCGTTAGGCAGGGGATTGGTAACTCTTATTTGCGAAGCTTCTCGAGCTGGTTTCCCAGGGTAAGTATTCTTATTATCAAGCTTGGAAAAACATAAAAACAGGAGCTATATTTAGTAAGGGACGTCTGGAAGGAGAGGGTGGACTTAGTCCGGGCAAGTCACCCGAGATGATCATGATGATTATGATGAAGCTATATTTGTACAATTCGAATCTTACAGCTTTTGATAAAACCGTCGGTTAACATCGGACTTAAAGTATGTCTATGCATGTAAGACTGTGTTTATATTTGGAGCTCTAATGGCAGGAAACAATAAAATGATTGCAAGGGCAAAGAAAATATAGAAAAAAAATTAGATAAAGCAAAGGCAGTGTTTTTATTAATAATTCGGGGAAACTGGTGTGTTATATATATATGTATACCCCGAACAGCGGCTATACCGGCTTTATAGATACATATACAGAAGCAAGTGATATAAAGAAGAAAGTACAATTTTGCACATTTTGCTATTTTTTTTCATACTTTGTTTATAATGTTTCTGATTTTACGTATTAGAGTAGATTTTCGGAAATGACAATCTTATACAGTACCTATACTTTGTTGAAAAAGTATCCTATTTGTCCTGAATTAGTCCTCGGCCCCTCCGTTATGAAGTGATGCGGAAATCGTCTGGAGCCTAAAGTCACCTATGCGCTGAGACGACCGCCTTAAGCTTCAGGCTCCAGACGTAGCCGGAGGGCCACAGGAGGACTGACAGATTGACATCTCTTAGTATTGTGGGGTCAAAGGGCAACTTTCGGGACCAATGACTAATCAGGTTAAATAGTATCCTATTTGTCCTGAATTAGTCCTCGGCCCCTCCGTTATGAAGTGATGCGGAAATCGTCTTCCGCCTTTGCCCTCTCTGGCTTTGGAGCCTCTCCTCTCCTGTCCCCTAATACCTCCCTACAATGATACTTCCCTATGGTATCTTCTCGCTCCTTTCCTCTCCCTATCTACTCTTTCAAATTACTCCCTATCTTTATCCCTCTCTCATCTTCCCATCCTTATCTTCGCTCTTTCACCTTTCCTTTCCCCTTACTCATCTTATTCCTTTCTTATTCCTCTCGACTTGTCCCCCTCACTTCATCTTGCTCTTCTTTGAACTTTTATCACTAACGTTACATAAGCCACACATTCCTAAGTATTCACTCTCGTTTTCCCAACGCTGATCATACCCACTCTAAACTTACACAGCGCTTCAAACATGAAGGAAAACAGCCATAACTGAACCGTGCTCTGTACTGCATCTGGTAAGTCATCACTGTGCGACACAAAAATCATTTATACACCAACGCACATCAGGCTGCTCACTTCTGTCCTCAATGCCCGTTTCCCGCACACACTCCTTAGCCAGGCCTCAGTCCGACCCCGATACTTCCGCACTTCCGCCTAGCAAGTCATCCAGCCTCCCGCGGAAACCCATCGCACTGGATAAGTCACAAAATGTCAAGGAAGAACGTACATGACTTCTCGAATCATTCAGCCTTCCGCGGAACCCCTTCGCGCTGAATGATGTCACAACAAATCACGAAGAAAATAAACGATCACAATATATTTCTCGGATCGTCCAGCCTTCCGCGGAAACCCTTCGCGCTGGATAACGTCACACCATGCTGAAAATACGACTGCACACTTTTCGGGTCATTCAGCTTACTGCGGAACCCCGTCGCACTGAATGATATCTTGCTGTGCTATACAAAGGCGTCAAACCAAAGACGTTCTTGGTCAGACCAATCTCAAAACAGGGTTACTCGATTTAGTTATTAATCATCCAGCATCCCGCGGCACCCCATCGCACTGGAAAACGACAAGTCAAAAAACCATCAAGAAAAGTAGGGGAAAAAATTACTTACAGTCCGTTCCTTGAGCTGTCGGCGGGGTTAGCTGAACTGACCGGCAGGGGCTGGGCGGTGTCGGGGATCGGAGCGCCAGTCGACCTTGATCCTCTGACCGCTGTCCCTTGTAGCACTGTGCCCTGAAGCCGCCTCCTCAGGTTCCCTGGTATTTATTTTTTCACAACTTTATTCAGTACAAAGAAACATGGTTCACCACAAAAACATCACAGCCTAACAGGTTCCCTGGCGCGTCTTGACCCCTCTCTGTTGCTAAAGCTTGTGCAGGCCACCAACGGGTCCTATCGGGCCGCACATCTGGCGAGGTTGATGATGGCGTGTCCCGGAGCTGGGTGGTGGTGTGTCCCTCGCATCCCTGTTGTTGGAGGGGGGGAGCGTCAGACCTGTATGAACAACACGTGAACCATGAGAAAGTGGGGAGGGACGGGCGCCCGGCAACAGGTCCGGTCCCAGACAGACAAGTCTAAAACAAACGCATCTTCCACACCGCCCAGCCCCCCCACATGCGAGCGAGCCGCGTTACGTGGCGTAGGGCTGGGTCACGCGCGTCCACAACATCCAAACGCGCCTTACAGGTACACACTCATACACATGCAAAACAAACTCCAAACTAATGCAAAATATTAGCGGAAACCCCATACACAGCCTCGACGTTCAATCTAGGAAAGCAAAAGAAAATTCTACCTTGCCAAAACAAAAATGATACCCAAATCGTACCGACTGCAGCCTTCAAAGCTCAGAGGGGTTGGCTGAACGCTACGCCAAGCTCTCTCAGCGGGGTGACATCTGATCCTGAAAACAAAGAACCAGGAGGGGGTCGCCATCTTGCCTCCTGGAACATGCCATCGTCGTTCTCTGTTCCTGCCTGAAATATTCACGAAAATCAAAAAATGACATCAAAATCTGGAAACTCTCGTTCTGCTCCACACCTCAGCATTAAAAGCCAACACCCACAGCTTTCCTTCGCAGAGGATCGCCATGGATACAAAAACATGACGCGAACAAGAGGATTTCGAGAGAACCACCATCTGCCACGTGGGCACCAACTATCTGCTTGGAGTAGCTGTCGGGCCCTGCTAAAACATTCACAAAAGGCACGAAATCACACAAGAATCAATCAGCTTCACGCGGAACAAAACGCCAGCCTGAACGAAAAAGGTGTCCTAAACTCGTCCCGGCCTAAGGAAGGAAAATTAGGCTTGAAACTGTAACGAAAAAATGGCGTAAAGCAGTCCCCCTACACTCCGGAACATTCCTCCCTCAAAATCAAGTATTCATATGCAAAAACAACAGACAACGCAAGGATTAAAATGATATAGCTGGCAGCCGGAATTCCAAGCCGTGCTAGAAAAGGAACACAAACAGCGAGAACCATAATCAGTAAAGGCCGCTCCGAACCTAACGAAGCACACACAGGAGTAAAGATACGAGAGAAACACACAAAAAGTACCAACCGACCGCGAAACCAAATCAAACCTTCCGTGGAAAGAACGTGTCCTCCCGAAGGTAATCAACAACGTGACCGCCAAGTCCTCGAGCTGTAGCGTACTCCCCTACGGCGTCGAAAACCAAATCGCCGCTGGGCAGGTTTTCTGCTTTGCGTGGTGAGCAGAAGTGGAGGGGTCCGTCGTGGACGAGGACCACAGGAGGACTGACAGATTGACATCTCTTAGTATTGTGGGGTCAAAGGGCAACTTTCGGGACCAATGACTAATCAGGTTAAATAGCCAGACGGTGAGGCTAAACAGCATACATGTTCCGGTTCCGACCTGCCTTTTCCGATAATAATCACCCCAGGGGCATTCAATCTGATGGTACTCAAAATAGATAATATCATCCGAGACATCCTCTCTTTTGTTATCACGTATATCAGGGGAAATTAGCAACGTACGGGAGCAGAATTATTCCCATTTTGTGTACATAATAGCTATGATATGAAGTACGGAAATAGTGTGGAGTATTTGGGATTTTAGTAACGGATGCGCAACAACAAAAGGACACTTGACAAATTTTATGATAAATATAATATTCTACGATGTAGTCCACAATTTAGCTTGTAGGACTCTAGTGAAAAACGTTCTAGCATGGATGGTAGTGTATTATCCACTGCGGAGCAATTAAAAGTGTCTAAAACTATGGGTTGATGGAGAGTTATTAACTAGTTAGTTAACTAGCTATTAACTAGTAAAAGTGGTCTTGTAGTGTTCATAGAAGTATCTGAGTACAATTTCCGAAGTCTTTACTTCAACGGTGAGAATGTTTTGTGACTTTTGCCTGTTATCAGAATGTATCAAGCTATAGTTACTTTTGTTTATTTCTTATAGTTATGTTTTAACTGTACTCTTGAGGTGTCGGCCTTGTAAAGGATATACTAATTCTATTGTTCACACCTCTAAGATTTCATTCTGTGAATCTCAATCAATAAATATGAAAATAAGAAAAAACTGTCCGAAATGACATTACATTAGACAGAGAGCTTCAACAAAACTAAGTCAACTATGTCTAAAATTGATTGTTTTATGAAAATGCATCACCTAGCTATTACAATTCGCATTGTAGTGCTCTTCAGAAGTACCTGAACGTAATTCCGTAACCTTTCCTTCTAATGGTCTAAACGCCATTACATTAGACAAAGAGCTTCAACACAGGGAACTGTGACCAAGAAAATGCCTTTAGAGCCTTTCTGTGGGCGTGTGTTGGGCAATCTCAACCTCCAGGGGTTAATCTGTCGGTCTTCCTGAAAGAAATGTCGTCTGCATGTGACGTTATGGAGTAGAAAATCCCGCCAGAAAACGTTTTTGATCACTTCTATATCACACCATTCACGCTAAGTGTGCTGCGCTAAGAGTGTGTGTGGGAGGGGGGCACGTCGGGGGCAACATTGAGTGACGGGTGGTATTTTTACCACCAATTAGAAATCTCTAGAACTCGCACGTTCACCGATTCTTTAAAAAGTTTACCGTTCCTGTCTTACATTCTTTTTGTTCAATGGTGCACTCACCAATTTTTTGGGGACAGTAGTCCATGGTAGTTCACTTGAAAAGTGACGAAAGTGTGTTGAGGGCCTAGAATTTGTGGATTATGATGAGAGTTTACACATTTTCTCATAAGTGGCTGCAAAATGACATTGTAATGACACCAAGAACTACTAACGTGACAGAAAAGCGCAATACTTTATGTGATGTACATCTTTTTAAAGATAGATTTAGATTCAACCCTGCTTCCGGGTATTCTACCGCATTAAACGTGATGCGCCCCTTTGCCCCGAAATGACATTTGACTAGTTCAGTGGCTAATTGCTATTGTGAAAATCACAGTAATGTGTTTTGTTGGCTCCGTACTTAATTTCTTTCTTGCTGGCCTTCTTTCCACAATCGACAGCATTCACTGCTTCTAGAACGCCACCGATGTATCCTTTTTGGGCATTTTTTTCGACACCGTCCTTTTTCTCTTCCTTTATAGTGACCACTATCGTCATGCACGTTGATGTATCTTGCCGGGTCAGAGTAAGGACAGAGTGAGTTTTTCTCTCTGAATTCAAAGCGGCATTCCCCACCCACGCCTGTAATGAACGTTACAGTTGCAAGCTTTAACTTTCCCATTACGACGTGACTGTATATGTGTGCACTGCTTGACTATAACTACCCAGGACTTTTAGGTGTCATATTAAGGATTGAGCGAGGAGTCTCTGAAAATGGATTTGGAATGTCACAATAGGTTTTGCCGTGTATCAGTGTACTAAAAACCGCATTCAGAACAGAGCTATGGCTATATATAGCTATAATAAACTTCACAGGAAATTCAAGATGGCGGTCCTCCTATTTACATCCGGGATTTACAGATGCGTTACCCGGATGTATAAGTAGTAGTTTCCTGACGACATAAAAAACAAATTGAATTTACAGATCAAGACACGGAACCCCGACTAACCCGCAAGTTTTGTAGTTATGGAGTGACGTGTGCTTTTTTAAAATGCATTTTTCTAAAATAACTTTCTGTTCTGTTATCATGATAATAAATCTTCAAATGACCAGACCAAGGAGAAAATTTTGAGGGGCGTACACGTGTGTGTTGGGCGTGAAAAGCACATCTCGTCCTAAAGAGTCTGACAACCAGGCTAGCTAAAAGCTCACACTTGACACGTACTTTCGATGGAATCACCGTATGCATTGATGTTGCTGTTCACGAATGATTTTGAGTGCTTTTCAGTCTCTCACAGAGAAAAGTAGCTTCAGGCCCGAGAGCCGGACAGATGAGAAGTGGCTGGGCCTAAGTACCTTTCACGTTTTACAGACCCTGAATTTAAACGTGTTTTTAGCTGAGGAGTGAATACTAAATGTTAAAGGAAACTTGTATACTTTTGATGTACCAGTGTTCATTTTAAGTTACGGAGGGTAAGCACCAGTCAACGACAGGTCATTGTTGTAAAAGCTATGTGTGCCACTGGCCAAATCTACTGTGCGTCGTAAGTCTTTTGCAGTTAGGACAGTACAGAAATGAAACTCACTGCCAGTAGAGGTCTCAAAAGCATAGTCAGTGAATAGCTTCAAAACAAGGTTGGATTTATGCTGGGGAAAGTAGAAGTACTGTAAGTGACATGAGGGTGACAACACAGGAATCTTCAGGTAATCTTCAGGTAGAGATTCACCACCCCATACTTCGCCAAACGAGGGTTTCTTTCTTTTAGTAACTCTCAGTTACATACAATAAAAATTTTTTTTAAAACATGCAGCTTATATACGTTACTTGTATGCGACGCATTTATATAATCGCTTAGTAGCGCTAATACATAAAATCTGTGACAATTCCACCTCTTTCTCTTTCCAAACTCATGTCGTGTACATGCTTCTGTTTACTGTTGTTTTCTGTTATATTTCCAGGCTCGAGTCCTTCCATATCGTGTGCTTTAAAGCCATAGACGCCAAGGGCTTTATAATTTTGGCCACTACGAGGATAAAACATTCCCAACTCTCTGCTTCTACCTCTTCTTCGACTACTTCTGCCCCTAAGACTATCTCCACTAGTCTTTCATCAGGTTGTTGGAACACTCACATGGGTCTGCCTACAGACCCTACAAAAATAAAAATAGGGTTTACGACTGAGGCGTGTTTCTCATTAATTATGCAAATACGATCTTAATTGGCATAAATAATATCAGCATCTTCTCCATAATATTGAGCATCTCCTCCACCCGAATAACAGACGCTGTCTGTCTTACCCCAAGAACGAAGGCTACAAATAGATGCAGACATAACGTACCAAAACAACAAAGAAAGAACTAGTATTTTCTGATCATTTATGCAAATGAGGTAGGCTAACATTTGCATAATTTGAATTCAGCGATGCTGATCCTCACGTAACTTCCAGACGCTAGCTATTTAAACATGCTAACGGTTTCCAGATATATGTTTGACCTTTTCCCCCGAAAATGACTGCCTCTTAGATAAAACCAGTTTCGGATTTGTAGTCAAGAATTCGTAAAGAATCCTCAGGGGGTAGTCTTCGCATGGCTCTGCATGGCGCCGCCGTCTCTTGGTCTTCTAATCTAGATTTTCTGTACCGCAATAATGCATTCACAAATCGTCTTATAACCAACCCAGTGGTGTATTAATTCGCAATATCAGGATGTCTGTGGTATATTAGGAAATTAGGTGTGCTTATATCCGTCTGTCTCCTAATATGGGATGGAGAAAGTACGCTGGTATATTCTGTGCCTACGAATTGTACCAAGGAATATACCTAGAAATAGCGTTAAAGATGTATGAATGTTTGCAAAGAATAGCATAACCAACATGATGTCAGCCTTCAGATATTTTATAGGAGTTACTTGAACTTTTGAAGAAATATACGATTCAAAATATAGGGTAGCAAGTATCAATATGCAAAATGTGAGATATGAAAAGAACACTACGCTAGAAAAACGCCAAGTCTAGATTGTTGACGGACTGAGAAATTAAATGAGAAATAAGTCAGTGAAAAAAATGAATGAATGAATTGATAACCAAATGAATTAATGAGTAAAATGATAACAATAATTCAGTAATGAAATGGTAAATTGCATCCAACCGAACAGTTGTGTATAAGAAGATAAAAGATCTAGTACGCTCTATCACGAATAACGAGACCTACGCCACAAACGTTTAAACGGACATACCATTTAACCCACATGGCTAAATATCACATGCGGGTAATCTCCAAGCATATCTTTCGGTGTCATAACATAGTATCAAAGCTGGCCAAGGAGTATAGCCTACCAAAGGAAGTCAGACGGGCCTAGGCCTGCTTCACTCTGCCATGCCAGTATACTATCTTAGGATCTGCTTGGAGATTAACCTGCGGCTAGTTGCTTATATTGGTACATACATGGTAGCCTTGGCAATACTAAAAGTTGCAATCTTGGAGAAATCTGTAAGACTGTGACATCCTGGAGTTCTTGGTCATAAGTATTCTTCTAAAGTTGGTATCTATGCACTTTGGTCACCGTTACGGTACTGCGGGGTTCGAAAGATTACTTAACAATTTTCCGAGATAAAGAACGCATTTTCTTACGTTTTCCGTATTTTGCTGTCTTCTGAGTCACACTTTTACGTATTACGCAATATCTGAATTATAAAAATCGGAGAAAGTAACTAAACAGTACCGCAGTGAGCGAACCCCGCAGTGCCGCACCAGTGCTCCAGGTGCAATGAGATACCACCTTAAGTTTACCGTCCATCAGATAATACTGTAATGCTGCTGAATATGTTTCCGTCTACTTTGCATAGTCTTGAAGGATTTACTGGCGGCGGGGCTATCTTAATGGTTCTCCAGACATAGTCCCTTAATACAGAAAGTCGTGCTCAAAGTTTTCTCTCTAATTCTTATGTCTAGACTTGATACGGAGTCTAAGACATAGCATAATTGAACTACAACGTCTGAAGGCTTTTTGTCATTTTTGCTACTTAATGTATTACAGAGCATACTCAATTTGGTAAAATTTCAGTCAGTTTTAAGCGCTTATCAGGTTTAAGTTAAAATGACCCAAGGTCTTAGGTTGAAGCTCTTAACCGCAGATCTTTAATAAATAAATTTGAAAATTTCATTTAGAAATCCAGAGGTAGAAATGGTTCGATAAACCTTGATTATAGAAAAATTACTGTGATACTTTGAACCATCTTACAGCTTACCACATGTATGTAAAAATAATCGAGCAAAATGCTGGATACTAGATTTTTGTGCTGCTCTATATACAACCATACAATATGCAACACACTTCGCACTTCTAATTTTCCGATGTGATCTTTTTACCATAGTACTGCACGTTTTAGAAGAGAAAACAGACCGATGACGTGAGTTTAAAGTCAAGACTGGTGACATTTCGACAACTTTTTGAGGGTATGCGATTGGGTGAAAAGTATCATACAATCTCCAAGATCATAGTTGGCAAAAAAATCATTTTGAACGATAAGGTAGTGTGGTTACAAGGTAGCTCATGACTTTCCGTTCGACGAAAGTATCATTCATTATTGCAGAACCGAACTTGATAATCACTAAGAATTGGCTGGTCTTTAGTTATTTATACTCACGTGATCATGACGCAAGTATTATCCGCCATCTTGAATGGTTATACCTGTAAGTTACCTGGTAAAGAATTAGATTTAAACTTCGAGGAATTCTGTCGTTTTGTGACTGGCCCTTCTATATGTAATTACAGTTACATATCTGTGACGTATCCCAATAATATGTACATGCACATTTATATATCTAATGGTTGCTGTGTGATACATATTCCATATTTTGAGGGAAAGACAACTTCAGAAATTGGAAGATCAACAAAGAAGTCCTACGAGATAAGAATGGTAAAGATCATGCTACGTCATTAAAAAATAGGCAATGGTGCATAAAGATATCTGATTAGATACTATGACTTGGCCTGAAGCGTTATGATAAGGTTGGCTATCAATCATCTTCAGAAATGCATATAATGTTTGCTGAACGGTTATTGCTTGATGGTAGCACGATGATCAAAGGAGTTCATTTAGTATATCTTTCCAGGGTACCGTCGGTATAGCTTTTACATGTGGAGTCGTGACCACCAGAAGTAAAAGATTGCATGGTTTATGTCATTATTACAAGACCATTGTTACATTTACAAATCAAAGCTGACAATTTATTTTGTATTTGCTTATTCTACTCTGCTCTGGTGACAATAGCTGATATATTTAAATTATTGACTTGGTTTTCTGAAAATATATATAATTTGTGTTAAATTTGATTTTTAAGTCTGATTGTTTTACTCATTACTAGTTATTAAGACTGTTTATTTTCGTTATTTTGTGTATATACATCACCATTTGCTTTTCTTTTTTGATTGATCTTATTTGCTTATGGTATGTATGTTGTTATAAACAGCAATTGTAATGATCATACAAATGATCTCAATTTTTTGGGAGATCTACGAATTTTATTAAGGTTTCTGTTCTCCCCGGCATTTCTTTTCCCTCCTTTTACTAATTTATTTTTGTTCATTTTTATGTGAAAATAAACAAACACATAGGAATTCATCTCGAAGCTTCAAATTTGAGCCATCCAACATGGCGGACAATTCTTACGTCATAATCACGTGAGTGCGCACTCCTTATATGGGAATACAAACACATTTTTTCTTGATTTTACAGCTGAGTCCAGATCGTGGTGACGTGCTGCTGTCAATCAACTACCTGCCCAGTGCTGGCCGTTTGAACGTTGACGTCATCAAGGCTAACCAGCTGTTACAGACGGACATCATAGGCGGCTGTGGTACGGCTGTCCGTCTGTCCCTCTGTCTGTCCGTGTCAGTCCGTCCACCTGTCCAATAGTGACAAAAACCGGATGTGGTATGACGTCATTTCCGTGTCTGCATGACCAGCATCCTTTTCGGTGCCTCTGTACTTCATCAGGCGATCTGACATTGAGCATGTACCTGAATTTCAGTCTATTGAAAAAAGCCAAATATTTGGTGTAAATCGCACTCCAATACCTAAACAGCACATGAATCATAATCAGCAGTAATCGATATGATCATAAGTATAATCTTAGCTGGGTTTGGGGACAAATCCACGAAAAACCTTACCCGGTACATGTATCTGGTCTCTTCTGCATGCTATTTTGTCTTGTTGTTGCTGAATGATTAACTTCATTTTATGTGTTAATAAACAACAAATATAAAAGCAAACAAACACGATATATTAAAATTTTCGTCATTATAAAAACGCTATAAATTTTATTGAATGATTGTGGAAACTTTCAACAATGACTTTTAGTCAGTGTAACACAAACTCCGCTGTCCGGGGCTGTAGCTGACCCCTCCTCTAGGGGCCGGCGGGATGTTGGGTGGGCCGCTATAAGCGAGGTTTAATCAGGCAAACTTTTGTTTACAAGTAGTATATTTAACTGTTTTTCTCTCCAACGTAAAATCTTTTCTTTTGGTTTCAGATCCGTTTGTGAAGGTTCAAATGGTGGTGGGGACCAGACTGGTTAAGTCTAAGAAGACTTCATGTAAGAAGAACACCATCGATCCGGTCTTTAACGAGTCTGTCAGCTTCAACGTCACACCTGACGTGTTGGATGACGTCAGTCTGGTCGTCACAGGTGGGTCACGTGACATTTGTGTGATGATTTTCTTAGGAGGGGGGGGGGGGGGTGATTCTGTGCAAAATGACAAACCGTTTTCGCGCTTAGTTTGAGTCAATTGCATTCGTATTCATATGAAATTAAGGAGGCATGCAGTCATAGTAACCATGTGATAGGTCCTGGCTAGAAAACTACTGGATGTAATATAGTGTACACAAGGGGGGGGGGGGTGCTTATTCTGCAAGACTGCAACTATACATACAAACAGACAAGTGTATACAAATAAAGTACCTAAGGTGGAATGGCTCTAAAGTCTAGGCATTCTTTGATATATTTACCTATTTGTACACAGTAAGGGTTATCACCTTCCAGAATGTAGTTCGATTTATCCAAATGCAAACAACTTTCTGCGTTTATCTTATCGTGGACAATCCATAATCATTAATATAAATGTAGGTAAACCGTTGATACGTTTATTTTACAAATATTCGGGCTGGCTTATTGATGTGTACAAGCTGCAAATGGACGTTTTATTTACTTATCTATTTTACAAGTTGACGTGCAGGATCATAACTGTATTTTCTCTTTGACAATGTTTCCCCTGACCACGCAGTGTGGGACTACAACTGCAAGAGCAGGGACGACTTCGTCGGTAGGTTCGTACTGGGGCGACACCCAACGGGTGCGCAGGAAACTGCACACTGGGAGCGGCTGCAGGCATCGCACCGGTCGCCAGTGGCGCAGTGGCACACTCTGAAGTCCCGCTCTGACTGTGACCAATGTTCTCTTGCCTCTGTCGCTGCGTCCACTAGGGGGTAAACAAGAAAACAAATAAACAAGAGGACATATCATTACGTAATAACTAATTTAAAACTAGAGCCTTTGTACATTTTGTGACTTGACGTTTTGCTACTATTTTGCAAGTTCATTGCATTGTCATATGTGAGTTTAAAACAATGTATTACTAGTAACCGGACACAGCTCATGCAATATAGTGTTTTCTTAGTCGACAAATATGGCAACTCATGTTTTATTGGAAATACAGAGTGAACCGGTAATACGCTCACCTGCTAAGAGGTCTTTCTCTCTCTTGCCGTGCTTTTCAGCACCATGTAACAGCGATCGTCAGCCAGAGGCCTCTCATCACTGGGCGTTTCGTTCCCGAAACTCTGGAACGCCCTCCGGGAGGTGGAACAGCAAGGGGGGCGTCCCCCCCTTGCTTCACTGCTACACTTGCTTCGTTCCTGTGTTGTTTCTTTCTTCTATCCGTTTCCTTCTAAACGTCTGCCAGACTCTGGACTGGACTTTGGCTAACTCCTCACTCCTGGACTGACTCTTCCTACATGACTTTCTTCAGTCTAGATTGACTCTTCCTACATGTCTTACTTCCTTCAGTCACTAAGATACTACACTGGATTTCCATCACTTCTCTGATGTCTTCCCCCACGTGTTCTCTTTCCTCTTGATCCAAAGCCAGAAACTTGACTTTTCAACTTCCTGAGCCATGTTTCTTAGCACCTTCTTGTCTATGGCCATCTCCTTGCAGAACCTGGCAAGTGAAGACCCAGGAAACCCTCTGCAGCCCACCTCAACTGGATATAGAAGCACATTCCAGCCGCTCTGTTTGCACTCATGTGTGAGATCTTGATACTTCAGCTTCTTTCTCTCGTATGCTGACTGCATGTTTTCTTCCCATGGCACAGTCAGCTCAACGATGATAACTGTCTTAAGGGCCTCCGACCACGCCACTAGGTCTGGTCTAAGTGATGTTACACAAGTAGACAAGTATCAAAATATGAAAAATATTGTGTATCATTCGGAATTCAGTTCAATAAGTCGTATATTGTTAATACTTTTGAGATACAGTAAAGTCAGTTGTAATCAAACGTCGTATTTGCCTATGTTTAAGGAGTTGTCGTATATACACATTTGGGTATTGATATCTTTGATAGCTGGTTGGTGTATATCATGTTATATCATCGTGTCCAGTATTAAAGCGTATATAGATTTTGCAACCTGTAACATATATTAGAAAATACGGCACAAAATGTGTACTTATGCCACCACCGACAAATAAGATGTATCTAGGGGATGTAATCGTGCAATTCTTTCAAAAAGATTACAATGCTGTAAAATTGCCTTTGCCACTTGGGCGTCGCCAAAAATACATCTGCAATTCGCTTTCTCAACGCCTCGGTAACTTGTCACCATATGCTTCACCATAGCGTAAACTGTCGTACTGCACCTTGCCGCGTGATGGCGTTGCGGCAAGTATACGGTGCCAAACGCTACAACGAGTCGCCGAAACGTCGCCTACTTGAATATTTTATAAACGTTTTGCACCAAGAAGCTTCTTTCTAATAGCCTATCGACCTAATGAAACAATTTAACCTGAGTACCATTCTAATTGAAAGCACGGACTCACATACTGTACTCTCCTCTAACTAGAATGGCATTCAGGTTAGAAACGATTCAAGGACTATAGCTAATAAAATCGTTGGACGATTTTTATCGCTCTAATTGTGTAGAAATGAAAATGTTTCTTGTGTTGTACCGAGGAATGTCATGTGCAAGTATGTGTGTTTTCAATTCACAATAATATACATTGTATACATTTTTAAATAACCGTATTTTCATTGATAATGTCTGCTAGCATGTCTTCTTTGCACTGTCCGATTTATGAAAAATACCACAGATCATTCAGTCACTTGCCGAAGTCTGCTACAACTGTAACACTATATTAAAAAGGATTTTTTCGTTGTTGTGCTTAAAAGAGGTTATGGTTTGGGAAAGAGTGAGATTGAGTGCTTTAAAGACTTTTTGTGAATTTGTGACTTTTGCCAAGTCACAAATGACACGGTTTGTTATTTGTAAAACCATTCAATCTGGAAAGTGTCAAGTTTTCTGTTAACGTTTTAGGAACTGTATGGCTGTCTTCCCTGTGAAAAGAACAATTCTGTGTATCGAAGATAACTTATACTCAACATGTAAAGAGAGAAACAGTACAACGACGCCGCCTTGCGGAAGAATCTAAAACTACACGATATCATCAGGTATGGGCTTACATTGCTGTTTTTGGTACAGAGCAGTTGAAAAATTGATATACATGCCTAATGCAAGTAATGAATCGAGCTTGCACCTTTTATTGTTTACACAGATATACACAGAGTTTAGGATAATAAAACACACTGAGGACTACATTCCATATTGTATGTGTATTTTCTCAGGTGGGCTAGATTAAGCGCATTTGTAAGAGACGTGAAACTTTTAACCTAATAATCTCTGTGATGATGAATTATGATAGTGATGATGTGTCTGTTTGTTTGCTTGCTTGTGTGTCCGTTGTTATGTGGATGCGGTAGACTGGTTTACTTTCATATGTCAGGGACATCAGGAACATTGCCGGGAAGTTAGGCCAAAGGTCCCATAAAAATCCAAAGATAGGTTGTCTTATTTTCTGTTTTCAATATCCTGTTATATTGATGCCTGATGCCTTGTTGATTCATTACTACATAATATTATAGACACAATCAGTGAGGTATTACTAATGATGACTAAAACAAGAAATACACTTCTTCACTGAATTACGTATTAACTTATCTTCGAAATCGTGTTAACAACGTATTCAAAGATTTTGTGATAAAACAAAATGTTAGCCAATGCTTTGAATATGCATTTTGGCTAAATCTAATGGAATTAGTAGACACTAGATCTTTGTATTACGTTTAACAACACAACAGAATATCGATGAGCGGAATATTGATATCTATGAAATCGTACAACTACATGCTGTCACATGCTGTTTGATTTATGAAATGTTTGCTATCATTAAAATCAACTAATAACATACGCAACGACAGCTGTTTATATTACATGTAATAAATCATATTTCATAATCTTATTACGATTATTGGTAAACAGACCATGCCTCAGGTTGCAAAAAAATACCAGTAAGAATATTATATTTTAACGAGAATATTACAAAGCCATCGCTTCAGGCACCTACTTTGAAGATGATAATTAATAATTTAGCTATTTGGGAACAACGGAACTTGATGAGAATCATGATATTCCCCAACGTTAAGTAATATCTATCCTATTGTTTTGCAATGTACAATCTCTTGATATTAAGTTGATAATAACATATATCTGCGATGTTTTTAATGATATTTGAAATCTATCATGCTAAAACTGTCAAATCATGAGTATCATATCTGACACATGGTAAATTGATGTTGAAAGATTTGACATATTACAAATAAAACTAGAGTTCGGCGACCTCATACCTCCATGAAAATTTAGAGCTTTCGTAAATTTCATGCAATTGACTAACAAATTAACATAATTTATGCATGGTGTTGTTCATCACTGACTAACGTGCACATGTCACAACTATAAAATTCCCATTATTAATCATAAAGTGGTTTTGCAATTTTTACATAAATTATGCAAATAAGTTCCTCCTTACCATATTTGGTATCTGCTTATATTCCACCTATCATAATTAACATGTATTGAGGTCCAGTTATTGAAAACAATGGAACTATACAATTTCCTCATTAATTATGCAAATTAAGTCCTCATTTGCATAAAATGCATATCATTATGAACATCTTTGCCCAAGCTACCTGCATGCCTAAAATGCAGGCAATCTGTCGTTCCTTTCTGCAGTTATCCTCTTTAGAGTGTCTTGACAAAAACACCCCTGCAGTTCCACAATTAAATGTTAGAGGGCTGAAACTTGCCCCAATTTGTCATGGCACTAAAAGCTATCTACCACCTAAATGTCAAGACCATAGCATGTCTGAAACAAGAGATACATTGAAAAAACTTCTATGATAGAATATTCTCATTAATTATGTAAATGTGCTCCTATTTTGCATAATTATTATCTAATCGTGTACAACATTGTCTAAGGTACCTACATACGAAAAATCATGAAAATCCGTTGTTCCCTTCTTCAGTTATCCTCTTCAGAAGTTTTTGACAAAAATGCCCCTGCTATCTCCAAACTAGACGCTAGGGGGCCCAAACTTATGTCATTTATTCCTGAGCACAAGAGCTATCTAACACTCAAAAATCGTGACCATAGCATGTTCAGAACACCGAGATAGCAAAAACGGAAGTTGCGCTGCAGTGCCAAGGGGAGCCGATAGGGGGCCCAAAATCTAATCATTTCCAGCTTTCACCACACACTACCAACACACCAAGTATGACATTTCATGGAGGTAACAACCATAGAATTTTTATTCAGGCTGTAGTTTCATAAGAAATTCGATCAGTTAGGCAAAGTAAAGTCATGACTTGTGCTGAAGGATTTCTGACTAACACGAAGAACACAATTTACAAGTTTATTGATTTTTGCCGTCCAAATATCCCATTTGGTAGATAGCCCGACGACTGTCCAATCGTCGTGCATACATATTGGGGATTAGGGAAGGGGAAGTGAGAAAATTACAGAGCAAGGAAAAAATCGAAGAGCTCTGAGGTAAAATGTCGTCTGCAGAACTGACTTCTGGAGGAGGATCGTCTTGACACCAGCTCCGCCTACGTTACTAAGATTGACAGTTTATGCAAATTATACATGAGGGAAGGGGAGGAGTGGGACAAGCACCTTCTCTCCAATTCCAAGAATCATGTTTTGACCGCAAGTTACCAGTGGATTGTGTGCCCGCCCACATATACCTGGAATAACAAAAACGGCTAGGAAAAAAAACTGAAATTCGAAGCAAGCAAATCGGAGAACTGAGGTAAAATATCGTCTGCAGTAACCTCAAGATCTAGAGGAGGGTCATCATGAATCCCGCCTACTTCACTAAGATTGACAGCTTCTGCGAGTGATTTTAATTGGAAGAAAAAGAGTAAATATGACACCCTTTCTCAAATTCTAAGAATTCTTTTTTGACTGCAAGCTAACAGTGAATCGTGTTGCTCACCCACATACCCACATGTAGTCCTTAGCCACCTGCTTTGACTACGTTTTCCTCATAAAGAAATCGAAACAAAATGTGTCCAACGAAGCAAGGACAGATGGAAAATGCTTGACACATCTAGTGCTTGTAGCAAGCCCTTAGGCCCCTTTTCACTAGTCGGCGATAGATCATAATTGGAAGTTGATGAAGGATGTCGAGGTATCTATATCTTTATGTCTATGAAATCTATGAATTCGTCGAATGTTTGGTGACAGAAGTGGTACAACCTCAAGTGCAAAGGGGGATGTAATGTTTTCGTTT
>NC_049991.1:5172466-5199737 GCF_000003815.2 Branchiostoma floridae | reverse complement strand
CCATGAAAAAATGGAGGAATAGTAGTGATTGATATCTGTGTGTCTGTGTGTGTGTGTGTATGTGTGTACGTATATAAGAGGTCATGATAACTTGAGAACCTCTTGATGGACTACGATGATATTTAATATGTGGGTAGGGGTTGGGAAGACGAAGGTCAAGGTCAATTTTGGGCCCTCTGGTGTGTGACCTTGGTACTGCAGCGCAACTTCCGGTTTTGCTATCTCGGTGTTCTGAACATGCTATGGTCAAGATTTTTAAGTATTAGATAGCTCTTGTGCTCAGGAAAAAATGACGTAAGTTTTGGCCCCCTAGCGTCTAGTTTTGGGATAGCAGGGGCATTTTTGTCAAAACCTTCTGACGAGGATAACTCAAGAAGGGAACAACGGATTTTCATGATTTTTGGTATGTAGGTACCTTAGACAATGTTGTACAAGATTAAATACTAATTATGCAAAATAGGAGTACATTTGCATAATTAATGAGAATATTCTATCATAGCAATTTTTTCAATGTATCTCTTGTCCCGTACGTGATATGGTCGTGACATTTAGGTGGTAGATAGCTGTCAGTGTTATGACAAAGTGGGGCAAGTTTCAGCCCCCTAACATTTGATTTGGGAACTGCAGGGGCGTTTTTGTCAAGACATTCCAAAGAGGATAACTGCAGAAAGGATTGACGGATTGGCATCATATTATGCATGCAAGTACCTTAGGCAAAGATGTTCATAATGATATACATGTAATGCAAATGAGGAGTTAATTTGCATAATAAATGAGGAAATTGTATAATTCCATTGTTTTCAATACCTGGACTTCAATAAATGTAACACATGTTAATATGATAGGTGGAATATAAGCAGATACCAAATATGATAATGAGGAACTTATTTGCATAATTTATGTAGAAATTGCAAAACTGCTTTATGATTAATAATGGGAATTTTATAATTGTGACATGTGTACGTTTGTCAATGATGAACAACACCATGCATAAATTATGTTTATGTCTTAGTCAGTTGCATGAAATTTACAAAAGCTCTAAATTTTCATGGAGGTATGAGGTCGCCGAACTCTAGTTCACCTTGAACTCAACGTAACTGCTTTCGGGGCAAAGGCTAGCAAATAAAAATAAAAAAAAAACGCGTTGGGCAGAGCCAAAATAGTAGTTTGGAGCTGTTTTCGTAAATCTCTTTTTGCTGGCTGAGGCTGACACTTTGATGCTTTGTAAATGATGTACATTCATTTAATACGGAAGTTTATGGTACCGTTCTAACTGCGCATCTACATACGTTAATTGTATTGCGGGTAATATGTCAAATGTTAACTTCAAGGCCTTTCACTTGTAAATAGTTCTTGTTCATTAGGCCATGATCATTACATGACCAAATGGCGTTGGTACGTTTGCATAATTAAGTTCAGACATGTTTCGTTAATGTTTCAGAGGCCTTCGACATATTACCAAACAAAGCATTTCGTTGCGCATGTGCAATTGGAACAGTGAAAGCCCTTATCACATGAAACCTTAAACTAAAGCCAGCATCACATTCGCCATACGAATCCTTTATCCTAGGATCGATTGTTAGCAAGGACATAACAGGCCTTATGATAAAAGAAAAACCCTGTGAAAATCCTTTCTGCCAAAACAAACAACTAAATTGTGTATGAAAACATTCAAGACAACCATAAGAATTTTTTCAGTCGTATACCCATCGTTCGATAAATCTGATGATCTCTTAAGATTACAGACTGAAAAGTAATACATGACAGAAAAATCAATAAAATTCTTGAAGGTACCACAGTCTTCAATGCCAAGGTGAGCTTACGAATAACACTGTAGCGAAGATGACATTCATTTTTCTGAAAGGCTAATACGTAAGTCTCTCCGTGTAGAGCTGTCATTACGAGTTGCTCATATCCAGTAGCAAAGTGGTTTCGCATGGCATCATACGACACCGTTACATCAAACTTGTTGAAGACTTCATCAGACTGATGCATCAATGGTTTAAGGGGATCGTGCCACTAATTAGCATACCAAGTGAAGGTTTCAAAAATTCGAAATCTTGCTGTCAACGACATGCCATGTACCACAAATTGAGTTTTATTCTTGAAGATCGATTTGAAAGAAAAATTATGTCTGTCAAAACGTGCTATTTTCTGGAGTTTAATATTCGTCCGTTATATGAACTTAGAATTCATTTTTTTTAAATTAGGACTACTTGTAACAACGTTAAATGACAGATAATAAAGGCGATTCAAAAGTAAGTTCAGGCGTTTTATCTGGAAAATTACTTTGGCTTTTAGAGAGGGCTAAAATAAGCAGTTTTTCATTGATGTTTTTTGTTACTTTGTAAAAAAATAATTTTGTTTGAAATACCTCTCTGGGTACAAATTTTGTTTTGAGATAGTCCCGCAAGTCACGTTGCAAGCCACAGTATATCACGAGCTAGATGTAGAATGAAGTGGTTATTAGTGATGTACGATATTGAGTCTCAGGGCCCTTGTTAGGCATCATTGAATTGCTTTTATATACTAATCACTACATCTACGCTACGCTCTAATGTACATTTCAAGTACTAATGATGAGCTATATATATTATGTTTACGTACTTGTAAAAAATGTTGGAAGCATTGCAATTTTAAATTTCGCGAAAAATATATTTCCCGAATACGCGTTAGTTTGGGGGCTCTGTTATAGTTTTTCGTTTATAAAATTATAAAATAGCAAATCTATCAGTATCTGTGCTTCTTTCAAGAGTTACCAATTATAATAAGTTTGATAACATAATAAAACATTGAAATATATACAGAAAAAACGGAGATATGATATACCAAAGTTGATATTCCAAACTTTTTGTGCCGAATTTACAATACGTAGAATGGATATTGAATCGTCATTTTGATTCTCACGTTTTATTTCTTTTTTTTAATGTTTTTTTTTACAACCACACCACAAACTTATTCAACTTTTTGATATTATATCACGGTTCTGGATCGTAGAACTCCATCTCCGTAAAATACTGCACGTCATGGGGATGAAAATTAACCTTGTTGGTGAAATTCGACAGAAATCGACTCAGTGACAACACCAGTCTTCGATCAACGTCACTCTTCGCTCTTGTTTGCATAGGACTGCCCGATACCATCGATTCTTTTTGCTCGGAAATTGTAGTTAATTTACACGCAGAAACTACAGAAGAGATCTGTCATTAGTAATAACGATTGTGCGGCAGGCAAAAGTTTTGCAAACTTTGCATAAAATCAGACGAGGAAAAATTTTAGGCTTAACTTGAAAAATAAAACTTCAAATATAACACTAGTTCACCTTTATTCGCGGGGTAACCTATATCCGTTGTTTCAAAAACAATATAAAGTGGACAGACGATGAAATACTTTGCAACATTAATTTTTTTAACATATATAGAGTCCATTCCAAGACACCATGAGGGTTTTTAGGCGATATTTATAATTAGTCTGAATTATTTTGAATAAAAGAATATCTGAGCCACAATAATCAAACTATTTTCAAAAAATTGACTAAGAAAATACTCATTTATTTGATTGTCTTTGAATATTTTAGAAACATTTTGAAAGTAACTGTACAAAAATATCTTTATTTAGAATAATTGTGAAACTTCTCTGTGATTATTTCACATTTACAAATATTTACAAAAAATGGTAAACCTGGCCAAATGGTAAAATTAGTTTATTGCCCCCATAAAAGTAAGCCCTATTGTTGCATCTGTATATTTTTAGATTTCACTGCTGGGCACTGGTGGATCCTTTGTGGTGGGCCATTGTTGCATGGCACCCAACCATACTTTGCAAGGATGTGTGAATTGCTATCTTCCCAGCCCATCGAACCATTTACAAAAAATGGTAGAAAATGGTACATAATGGTAGAATGCTGTTATCATTATTTAGAAACCATTAGAAGTATCCAATTCCACACCATAAATATTTCCAAAGTTTTACAGGACCAGGGAAATATTTATAAAGTTGAAGCAGTGTTAAAAATATTTCTGAAGTATCAAATGTCCTAGACATATAATTACAAAACTTTAAAATAGATTCTAAACAATGGCAACAAACATCCGCATGGTGTCTTGGAATGGACTCTATTGCACTATTCTAAAATTTTGAAACCACCGTCCGTCGACTTGATATCTTTAAATACCATGTTTCCAAAAACCACGGATATAGGTTACCATGTGGATTAAGGTAAACTAACGTTATATAGATAAAATGCTTCAATCTACTGCTTGTCAGAAGAGTATACCCAATAGCAAGTTCATATCAAAGCAGTTGTAGTATTACATGTAGCAAACAGACATGACAAGTTTTGAAATTGAAAAAAAAACTGAAATATATAATACATGGATCAAATCTGAAGATTTCCACTTACAGCTTATCTAAAGAGTAAATCAGTTGTCAATTCATGTCTAAACTGTAACAGTTCTAGAAAATACATCTGCATGTGAATTGTTTAAATGTTATATACAGAAGCTATGTGGCTTTCTTTTTCTGAAATTTCATAACAGACTTTTAAGGACATGTACAAGAAATGTGCCCTGAGCAATACACGATGTAATGCGTGCGTTTGGCCTTGGTACTGAAATAAATTCTTCATACCCAAAGAAGTGTAGTAAATTTACACATGTACAATATGGCATAGTGTTAGCTGTAAAACCACCATGAACATTTAGTTCATTCATAGTTCGCATTGAATTTATATCAATCACATTTTACAGAGCGTACGATCTAATTTCAACTAAATTATTATTTTACGCACTTTTGCAAATCTGCGTAACACTGCAATTTATTCCCTGATCTGCAATGGAAAGAATTGAACATCGTACTTACAAACATTAATATTACGAAACAGGATTCCACAAAGGCTTCGTTTTTATGCAGTGCACATTTTCAAACCTTATCAGTAAGCTGAAGCTGTCCTCCCCTTAATTACTCTGTCATTGGTCTGTATTGAGAACCACTTTAAACTGGACAAAGGCACAATCATGTATTCCACACTACAATACCTACCATACACTTGAGACAAATGCCGATCGATTGACTTGCATGGGAAAAAGCACGGGCCTTGAAAACTTAATACAGTCTTCCTTTTTCAGATTTATTCCTCCAGACCTAGTAATCTCAATTTAGCCTTTTATCTGAATGTGCTGTTCTAATTTCAACTTTTAAATGTCAATGGCACAAAGGCACAATCATGTATTCCACACTACAATACCTATCATACACTTGAGACAAATGCTGATCGATTGACTTGCATGGGAAAAAGAACGGGCCTTGAAAACTTAATACAGTCTTCTTATTTTTTTCAGAATTATTCCGCCAAACCTAGTAATCTCTATCTGTGTTGTCCTAATTTCAACTTTGAAATGTCAAAGATCCAGAGCGTCAAAATATTACTTTTCTTTCGTGTTGCGAATTCGCAAAGCAGTATTATGTGGGGTTACAGAGGGTTGAGATGGCCTTCGCATATAGATTAGACATAAAGGCAAAGCGCCAAGGGATTTTACAGTCATTCTCGCCGAGATTGTGCCGTGTCAGACGACATAACTCGTCGTAATGTGACTGAATTATACATCGAATACAAAAAGAAAATCTTTACAAATGTTTGAAATGATATCGTCTAGACGTGTATGTATGAAACGTCGCCTGGCGACTCCAAGACTTTTGAGTCTTAAGATTGATTTACTGTTTCAATTTCCTTGTCCTTTTTCGTCTAAGACGTTAAGTACGTGAGTGAAATACGCATTCATCTTATCTCATTCATGTCTTCGCTGATGATGATGTCATTTGCGGCCATCTTGAAATCTGATCTGCTTTCGCCATCACCGTCCCAGAGGTCATTGCACGGTGATTTGTGGTAGCAGAACAAAGTTTTCGGCCTGTAGGGATTTTTATAGTTAGGACTACAATGTGACGAGGATAGAATTAAAGTAGGGTGCAGTTTTTAAGCACGACAAAGTGATATGTTGAAGTCAAGATTATAACCTACAAAATAACTGAAAACCCCAAATAAAGTTTTTTTTAAATTTTTAATTCTTATTTTACGCCTTCATTCAAATGGAGTCATGTGGGGCCATGCGAAACTGCAGCCAACTCACCGAGGCAGTCAGCTGTAAAAGTCACGCGCAATGATATGCCTTATGGGCAAACATCATGATATCTTAAGACATAAGATCTACATAAGATCAGAAAGTCGACTCATTGCACTACCATATAGCAAGGTTCATGTCCCACTGTCTTACACTTTACAGTGTTTACAGACGCTTCCAGATTTCGGATGCACTACTTTTTGTACCCTACGCCATTGCCACCGGGGGTCGCGGATGAATACTGTACCCTGCTACCTTAATGTGACCCGCCGATCGATGGCGGTGACGCCAGGGCTGTGATGTCGTTAGACGGGCGGAAGATTAACCCCAAATCCCTGCCTGCGTGCCTGCCACATCATTATCTCATCGTATAGATCTATACGAATCATGAAAATGTACGGCAAGGGTAAGCACTATCGCTCTCAAGGGCGTTCAAGACATTTTACACAAAACAATGTCTATGCGAAAAGAAAGATTGCGATTTGCGATCATGATTAGGCACACGTTGGCTCTGATAAAATTGTCAAAAATCCTTCTAGAAGCCCCAGGCACTTCCTTTCTACTCATATGAAAATACATCACGTAATCGACCAAAGGCTAGGGAAGAAGACTTCGACAGAAGGAAGAAAGTCATGACCGCTATGCTTGACGAAATGTCTTACAACATAAAAGGTAAATTCTAAGCAAATAGTTTCATCCAGTAAAGACTCTTGTCTACGTGTACAACCACCTTTTGATGGATGAAAAGAATCATCCAATTAATTTCAACACCGTATGCATTCCGTCTGCGTTCCCTGCGTACGATGATTAGTCGTACCTCTTGAAGCTTTCGTCCCATCGATCCGAAAGGGCCAGGCCAAGGATGGTTTACTACCAATTAACAAGGGAATCCATCATTACGTCCGACTGGCCATGGGTTGTCTCTGATGGTGAGAAGTCATGCTGAGAGCCTAAACTTCTGCCAGTGCCGTACTGTTGGTGTACGAAGTTAAGTCAGAGCTAAAGGTGCACTCTCACTGCACTTGCTTCAAGTTCGCGACACTGCTGGGTTTGAAAGATACTCAACGAATTTCACAGATAAAGAACGAATTTTCTTAATTTATGTGTATTTTGTCGTCTTCTAAGTCATACTTTTACATATTACGCAATAACTAAATTATAAAAATCGGAGAAAATAACAAAACAGTGACGCAGTGAACGAACCCCGCACTGGTGCAAGGTTGACGCAAGTGCAGTGAGATTGCACCTTATCGCACGTAATTTCTCGATGGGTACCGGTCATTTTTATGTACTGAAAGAGAATGATGAAATACCCTTGAGTGTAGACCGGCACACACTTTGTTGCGTTAGTCATATCCTCTGTACTTCTTAGACTTACTTTAATAGGGACAGGGGTCGATACCGACTTCCTGTCACCTTTGACCCGGTGCTTACGTCACTATTCCGGAAGTCACGTGTACTGAGCATCCGGGTTCTTATAGATATCCTGAAGAAGACAAGAGGACTTGTAATTCTTGTAATTAGGTACTATTACGCATGCCAATAAATGCAAATATTGTTTTAAATGTGATCATAAACATTTTTAGATTAGATTTTAGAATATCGATCTCTCTGATGAAAGAAAGCAGAGTCTATATGTATCAGCCTTATACATGCCACATTTTTACTATCAGTAGTATTATATGAATATCTTCATATAATACCTCATAAAAATCTAAGCCTGTCTTCATATTTAACGATCTTTTATGTGTTCTTGGTGTATACAGAGTGCTCTGTAACAGTGACGATACGATAGATGACTTAGTATTGAAACCATATGTGAAATGCTTATGCAAGGAAGTTCAGTCCATATTTAGAAGTAGACCATGTCATCAAACCATATTAAGAACAGACTGGAAATAGCAGCCAATAGTAGACTAGCTGTTGAGAATAGTTAAGCGTGGGGCAAGATTCAAACTCTCTCAGTTGCAGCCATGGGTTAAGGTCAGTAGTCACACATCTTGTAGCTCCACTGTAGTAACATTGTAGAATAGCTGTATCTGTGTAACTGTAATTGTAACTAGACCATTCTGTAGACCTTGTATAGACCATTGTATCTAGCCTGGTATATTGTAGTTAGCATTGTGTGTATTGGGTGTTCAAGTATCAGCATAGCAAGACATACAACACGACACTTACGAGCGCAATCAAACCTGGCTTGGCGTCCTTCTATATATATAGTGTGGTATAGTCGCTAGTATATAGATAAAGAACCCTACCTCTAGACCTAATTGTTTCAGCTCATAGTACTTGTCCTAATGTTGCAGTTGCAGCTTTTTGTTAGATTTGTGGCATGTACATCGTTTTGTACTTAACCTTTATGGCAATGTACTCTCTGTCCAACTGCATGTAGCACACTTATCAACATTATCCCAGCAAGGCACATGAAGGTAAATATCACCACTAGAAAGGCCGACATTTGCTTAAGAGCAAATACAGCATATTTCAGCCATACCCCTTCCCACACAACATTGGACTGTTCCAAATCACCCCTGCGCAAAAATGGAACATCCTCTTAACAGTACATTATCCCCCAAAGTGGACTGGTATTGTGAATTGACTCCAGGTAAAAACAGAGCTTGCTTCTATTTTTCAGAAAATGACAATAATCACACCTTCCATTCAGAAAATTTTCACCATGACTGAAAATTGTTGAATGACTTCATGTAATGTCATTAACAATTTTCAGTACGATAACTAGGTGTAAGTTTAAAAAAGTATAAGCTCCTTGTGATGTGGGTACATTTATTATTGCAATGAACTTTTTTTATTCAAGTAGGGCATACGATTTAATAATTATCAAGCAGGTGCAGGTACTGTAGGAGCGTTTGTTTTCTTCAAGCTGTAAAACTGTTAAACTGTTTTACTTTGTATGCAATCAACCATCGAGCCTATTCTTATTTTAGTTTAACAACTTCCTGCCAGACCCGGAAGATACGATTGAACCTTGTTCGAGGATTTATTTTCGTCTGTCTGGTCAGTCTGTTCATACCCTGGCGCTGAGAGTGTTTTATTGGGCTGAAACTCTGGCAGTTTAAAGTTACTTACAATTTAAATGTTCAAAGTTTATGCCAAACAACAACAGCACTAGGAAATGTGGCCACTATAGACAGGTGGTCACTATAGAGAAAATGCTGATCTATTGACTAGGAGCCATACGTTACACATGATTTCAGTACACTGATCATTAATCATATAAACATTGCACAGGTAAGCCAATTGTTTAGATGTACAATTAAGTTCAAATAATTCTGAAGAGAAATATTGATGAGAAAATAATCATTCTCGCCACTGTCTAACTTATAATTACGTATCAAAACTAAACGCAGATTTTCTGACTAACGCACCTTTCGCCGACTTCATCATAGGACCGCCGGCTATCAATCAAACACGGCTGTTGATTAGACTTAGATTTTCAAACAGTCATGTGCTGTGTGCCAGTTGACAGCGAACTTCATGCTACGTGATGTTTTACATTGCTTGGACCCTCTTTCCTACAGCGGTGCTTCTACAAAATATTTAGACTGTAACACTGAGTTTTATAGAATAGAATTTGACGCAGAACAGCGTTTTTTGCTGGGTATTTTTTTTTAAACATGTCCGTGGGAATATCAGCGAGGCGGCGACGTAGGGATATCAGACCGTCAACAAAAGTCGCACGGCGGCTAACGGCGCAGCGAAGATACTAGCGCTATAAATAAACGCTTCAACTAAGGATGGCAACCCGTACAATATTTTTGTATACTGTTGAGCTAAGTAAAGTTTGTTGTTTATGAGGTTTTAGTTGTCTTTGAAGCTTTGACCCGAAATATTTTAAAGTCAAACTGCTGAAGAGAAGTAAGTGACTGCTACGATTATCGTAGATATGGCCCTAAAAAAACTGATAAAAGAAGCCTTCTCAATAGCCTAAAATGCAAGAGCTTCCGGGGGGGCTTCGCCCACCTGGGTCCCCCCCACAGTGGCCCTGCCCCTGGACCCCGCCAGGGACATTCGGCGGCCCCCGGACCCCTGTCCGACGCTTTGAAAAAATCCTGGCGAGAAGTCTGTACGGCCTGAGTGTTCAAGTTAACGTATTGTGTGGTCCCGCTTATGAATATTAATTAGCCTTCGCTTTCCTCTTCGCTGATTGGCTGAACCATTAATTGAATTAACTCTTCCTGCCGGCTAGACGCAGGTGCAGATGTCGGCTCTGTGGGGTGAACGTCCGAAAGGTCACGGCATGGAGAACGAAAGAAAACCAATTTCCCCTAAAAAAAGTGCTGTAATTAAGCCTTTTACAGTACTTTATGCCAAAAATTTTACTTGGATCATTTTACCAACTATATTATGCCTATCTATACCAAATGTTACTCATACCAGGGTACAGGGGTGCAAAATATACCGTTATAAGACCGTCAACAACAGTCGCACGGAGCTAACAGCGCAGCGAAAATACCATCGCTAGCGTTTCAACTTCGGATAACAAGTTATAAGTACTGTTGAACTCAGTAACGTTAAAGTTTGTTTTTAGTTGCCTTTGACGGTTTGACCTGAAACAGTGTTACGCTAAACTCCTGAAGAGAAGTTAAGTGACTGCTGCGATTATCATAGATATGCCCCTAAGAACTGATACAATATAAAGCCTTCTGAATAGTCTAAAATGCGAGAGCCTTAGGCGGGCTTTGCTCCCCCTGGCGGGAACACTGCTATATACGGGATCATGAGGCCCCGCTTATGAATATTAATTAGCCTTTGGCCTCCTCTTCGCTGATTGGCTAGGTCTTTGATTCAATTAACTCTCCGGCTGACGCGCACAGGTGTGGCTCTGTGCGGGGTCACGGAAGGTCACGTCAGGAGGCCAAAAGAAAACAAATTTCCCCTCAGAAAAGTGCCAAAATTAATCATTTTAAAGTTGTTTATGTCAAAAATTTTACTTGAATCTTGTTACCAAGTATCTAATGCCTATCTATACCAAATTTCAGGTCATTTAATTGTAATACCAGGGTACAGGAGCCAAAAGTGTCCTTTTTTGGTCAAAAATTGGCCAAAAATCGCAAAAATAAGCATTTTGTTGCACTGTACACCAAAAGTGTTATTGAATTTATATGAAGGGATTATCAAGGCACATCTCTGTCAAATTTCAGCTCATTTGGTTGTAATACCAAGGTACAGGAGCCAAAAGTGTCCTTTTTTGGTCAAAAATTGGTCAAAACATCGCAAAAATAAGCATTTTGTTGTACTGTACACCAAAAGTGTTCTTAAATTTATATGGGGGCATTATCAAGGCACATCTCTGTCAAATTTCAGCTCATTTGGTTGTAATACCAGGGTACAGGGGCCAAAAGTGTCCTTTTTTGGTCAAAAATTGGTCAAAAAATCGCAAAAATAAGCATTTTGTTGTACTGTACACCAAAACTGATATTGAATCTATATGGGGGACTTATCAAGGCACATCTGTGCCAAATTTCAGCTCATTCGGTTATAATACCAGGGTACAGGGGGCCCAAATATACAGTTTTGGTCTTAAGATGACCAAAAAACCTTAATAAAATCATTTAAGAGACAGATATGGAAAAAATGAAAAAAACGCCCGAGGGTATTGGCCCACTCTACCCTTGTGCCAAATTTCAAGTCATTCGGTTGAGGAACAACGGAGATACCGTGTTCTGAAGATTTGACAGGAGGAGAACGAAAGGAAAAACTAGAAAGGCCGACATTTGCTTAGGAGCAAATACAGCATATTGCAATCCATCTTCATCCTTGACAAAATCCCAAAATTCAACAATTTGAAGTAATGTTTGCTCAATGGGAAAATGAAGTACTGTGGGCACTTGTCCTACACACCTTCATGCCGAATTTTAGGTCATTTGGTTTCAATATAAGGGCATAGTAGCCAAAAATATACATTTTTTAGATAAAAATGGCTACAAATCCCAAAATAACTCATTTTATGAGTGTTCTATGAAGAAAGTGTTGATGTAGTCCTGTTGTCATAAGTCCAAGTTACCTTTCTACCAAATTTCAGGTCATTTGGTTTACATACAAGGGCATAGAAGCCAAAAATATACATTTTTAGTCAAAAATGGCTGAAAACCCCAAAATAACTAATTTTTGAAGTGATCTTTGAAGAAAGTGTTGACGGGGTCCTGTGAGCATATGTCCAATGCACCTCTGTACCAAATTTCAGGTCATTTGGTTTCTATACAAGGGCATAGGAGCAAAAAATATACATTTTTAGTCAAAAATGGCCAAAAAACCCAAAATAACTCATTTTTGGAGTAAACAATGAATAAAAGGTTGATGGGGTCCTGTGAGCATATGTTCAATGCACCACTGTACCAAATTTCAGGTCATTTGGTTTTAATACAAGAGCATAGGAGCCAAAAATAAACATTTTTAGTCAAAAATGACCAAAAACCCTAAAATAACTAATTTTTGAAGTGATCTATGAAGAAAGTGTTGATGGTTTTCTGTGCTGATATGTCCAATGCACCTCTGTACCAAATTTCGGGTCATTAGCTTGTAATACGAGGGCACAGGGGCCCAAAATATACATATTTTGTCTAAAAATGACCAAAAACCCTAAATATCATAAATTCTAAGGCCTCTATCAAGAAAGTGAAAAAAACGTCTGGGGGTATTTGCTATTTCTACCACCCTGCCAAATTTCAGATCATTTGGCCAAAAAATGAAAAAGTTGAATCCACTTGAAGAATTTGACAGGAGAAACTCAGGAAAAACAATATATTGCATCCCATACTATGTATGGGGATTGCAATATAACAATATATTGCAATCCCATACTATGTATGGATTGCAATATAACAATATATTTCACCATACCTATGGTATGGCTGAAATATAAAAAGACGTTGAACGATTACCCACAACTATTATGCCCAGCAGGTGGTAGGAGACCTGACCACTATGACTGATTCTCCGCGAGTCTCATCTCTTGTTTTGCCATATATCTACCGCTGACAGTTTCCCGGACGCCTGGAGTGTTCACAATTAATCATGGTCAGCCATCCCATGAGTTATTCCCGCGGCAACTTTATGGATTGGACACGCATTCTATTCTTTTGTGAAAGCGAGGAATGATGAATTGGATAAACGTAGCGATACGGAAGGCTGATACACGAGTCGATTTTTCTTCATGGATATTTCTTCACAATCCACTTATCGGCTAAGAAGGTTTGTGAAAGATGGGGAAATAACACGTAGAGGCAATTTCTTTTAATATCTAGAAAGGTTTTAGCTTTTGGCTTTGATTGCTAATATTGTTGTGCTGGCAAATGTGCATCGAATGTCGAAAGTGATGTGCCGTATTTTTTTATTTTTTTCGTATGTTGAAAGATATGCACTTGACGCAGCCGCCATGTTGTTGGCTTAAACAAAAATGTTGTGTGCTTAAATTGTGAAAACTTAGACCTAGTACCTGCATGCATAAAATTCTACAACTATGTTACAGTATATATAACTATTACACATGTTATTGAAGAGTATGTGGAGAAGGACAACCTCAAGCCAACCGTTCACACTTACGCCACATCCTCAGAAAAGACGCTGGAGCCGCATGTTCCCCGTTTAGGAACTTTATTCGAACCGACACACAACAAACATGTTTCGCCGTGTGGCTTCCTCAGTGTTGTGGGCTCAAATGAGCATAGTACAGCATGTCCTTGCTTTTATAGGCCGGGTGCATAGTGCCCTGGCTGGGTACAAGGTGCCCTAGGTGGCTTAACCAATCACAGTACAGCAAAGTAGTGCAATCTGCTCTAGCTGTGAGCATTGCATGACCTCTGACCTTTAAGAAATGACATCATCTATTGTTCTAGAACAATCATTCTTGTCAGAAAAATGCAAATACATAAAGAAGATAGCCCAATGTTGTTTCTCGTGTTGTCTGTGCCGCAGTTGTGCTGTCTTCTTGCTCTGGCATTGAAGCTCTGGCGTCTCAGCGCTGCAGGCTTTACCAACAGTGGCGACGTCTTCAGGCTCTCTTCTTTCGCTATGAAGTCTTGAGCTGTGATGGCTGGGCGATAATGCTGGTGCTCGTCTTTGGCGGCGATGTTCTCTTCCAGCTTCTTCTCTTGTATGAAGTTCGTTGCACATTACACATGTTATTGAAATTTGATTCGACTCTTACGGTTAACCATTCAACATGGCGGGCGATGCCTACGTCACAATCACGTGATTGCCAATACCCATAGAGCTATACAACCATTACGCATCTCTTGATGACAACTTACCAGTTCATTGAGTACTTGTCATGCTCTGTACATATGTGATTACGACTAACAGTTAAAAATGTCGATGCTAATGGGAGAAGCACCCAGAACATGGTTTATTGATGGGTATCTATTCGACGGAACAACACGTTTTTTTCTTAACCTTATTTTTTAATCAATATGTTCTCGCTGTGTAATGGGTTCCACCCATGCCGCCTACGCCAAGCCCATACTTGGTTTAAAAAAATCGATTCTCTTTAGTTACTGTAAAACAGTTACAGAAAAGGGAAAGCCTTACAACAACTATATAGAGTATACTTTAAAAATATATACATTTCTAGAATGGTTTCTATTGAGTATTTGGACTTGTGATTATGACGTAAGCATTGTCCGCCATGTTGGATTGTTAAACAAGAGAGCAGAAGAATTGCCAGATTGGTTTGAATTTCAAATAAAATGGAATCAAATTTGCATGTGTAATTATAGGTATGCATTATTGTAACATTATATACTGTAGTTTTATATGTGCGATCCTATCAGGTCTATTTCTATGACAAATTTTAGTGTCGATATGATGGAAAATGATTAGTTCTTTGGTTCATGCCAGTGGAATCGATTTTTGTTGTCATAGTAGCAGATATACCAGCTGTAACGAGATGTCGTTAAATACCTCTTAAGGGATGTACATAAATGACTGTGTATCAATGTGATAGTTCTGTGCTATCATTATCCACAGTTACATGCTTTTATTTTGTTATGCGATATGGTTTTGATTGGTAGTATGAAAAGGGAGTTTGGTTGGGCCCATACATTTCCAGATGATTATGTGGGGCTATCACATCAGATTACTATATATAAAGCTATTATGCAAATGTAGAAATATTCGCGGTGGATTAATGTTCGCGGTTTTCGCGGTGACCACTTTACCGCCAACTTAAAACCACCGCGAACATTTTTCTGTTATGGTATTAGATTGCAGTGTATGGTGTTACCGCGAACTTAAATCCACGGAGAAAATTCCCTTTTCCCGCTTCCGCTAAATTAAATCCCCGCGAACTTAAATGCATTTACAGTATCCTGTTTTCTCAAAGTAATGGTACCATTACACGACACAAACTACCGATGTAGCTCTTGTCAAATTATGCTCAATCGGTTTCGTTTTCAGTCCATCTTCCTTCCTTCTTTCCTTCCTTCCTTTATTTGTACCTTAATTTTTCTTTTCTTTGTTCTGTCTTTTTCTCTCGTTTATTTATTTCTCTACCTTTCTTTCTCTTGCCTTTAGTTTGTTCTTCCTTCTATTTCGTTCCTTTCTTTTTTCTTTATTCAATTATCTCCTTTCTTCCTGTCTTCCCTTCTTTCATTCTACATTTTTATCTTTTCAAACCTTTCTAAGAGAACTGCGTTTTGGGTTGAACATTGTCTTCCTTCTACATATTCCTTTCGTCTTGAAAGACACGTGTACGACCCTTAGCATTTTCCCCTTAGACCCTGGCCTTCCCTTTGAGAACGTTACACGTAAGGAAAGGTGACGCCTTAAGTGTACGTTGGCACCGTGCGCCTTACTGAGAGCCGACTGGCGCATTTGTGCAGATAGACGTAATAGCTTATGTTCTACGTGCATCAATAAGCACCATACCTACGTGGAAAGTTAAGTGCAGAAAAGGTCATTCTTTCCTATTTGCTCCCCCGTATGATGGATGCTCGCCCCTAATCAGAAACGACAACGTACCAGTTTGCCATTTTCACGTAACTCACGACCGACGCCACGTTAAGTAATCCGCTGTGAATGGTTCAAGTGCTCGAGGCATCCATTGACGCACAGAGGAGCATTACGTCCCGACGCGAAGCCGCGGAAAAGGTCATTTTGTTTCCGCTGTAATTTACAAATGCGTTTGTAGAGTTAAAATCTAAACTACTCCGACGACTTGATGAACAGAATGCCAAGGATCATCAAAAGCGTTCATGGCTCTTGAACACATTTACGAAACCTTTTCTCCAATAAAGCATTAAGATGATGGATAGATATACGTTCTGTTGTTTTCGTACCTTAGGCCATGTTGCTTCGACTATATGGGTGACATCCTGTGGAACTCCAAAAATGATGCGAGCGTGCGAATGACAATTAAAAAGAAAAATGACAAAAAGGTTTCCTTCATTATGCAATCTATATTAGTTAGATGTCATACGGGGGGTATTGAATACTGAACAATAGATTCTTCATTTTGTCTTTCCCATCTTCTTATTTCGCTTTGGCATTGACGTTGGCATTCTACGACATTAGTATCTGATATGATTTTTTAAATAATTTTTTTCAGGCTTTATTCAACAAAACAAAACAGTACATTACAAATCACATTACTTACAAGCATGACCTGTTTCTTAATAAAGATTGTTAAGGTACAAAAAGCAGTCAGCATTAAAATCTGTATATGTCACCAGTCTGATTTCCCTTACTTTGGTTTCTGCACCACTTTTCGAATATGACATATTTTGCTAGTAATCAATAAATTAATTGTGACATAGATAACGGATACTTTGAATGGATAATCTGTTTTTTTGACCTAGTATGATGGTTTTGAGATCTATTTTGACATTAAATTTAAAACAATTGTGTATCTGATATGTTTCTTTTTGCAATTTGCGACAGATATTTTATCATTTTGCCGCTGCTTTGTACGATATTCAGTTTGGTCGAAACTTTTCTTTATTTTTGGAAACGGACGAAAATTGATGCTAGCTCATCGATGTCATCCATATAATCTAATAAACATGGCCTTAATAAAACAGTGGGTGTAACATCATCTCCACGGTCTTTCAATTCAATGACCTCAATTGCCTTTCAATGGTCATAAGGAGTTTTCACAGATCCTCCAATGATATTAGCATGAAAGCTCATCTGCACAATCCACGATGCAGCTTGACACTTCAACACAAAGAAAAATAGCTCACCTCAAATTTATTTTCAGTCGCTCTTAAGTCGACCTTCTTCTTGAGTGATATGATTCAATTACTTGGAGCATCTTCCAATGATCACCAATACTTATCTTTCAATATCATCTAACGCCTTTCAGTAGTGATTTCCAAATTCCCATATCCCCAATGATTTCACAATCAAAAAATATCAATGATCATAAATAACGTCAATGACCTATAATGTTTTGTTGTTAATAGGTTGCCGAACTATATCTATATTTTGTACGTTGCAGTGCATTGTACAAAGATCGCTGTACTTTTTTGTGTTAAAGATTTATTCACTGTTATTCCGCATCGACAATACTGTAAATGTATTTAAGTTCGCGGGGATTTAATTTCGCGGTAGCGGGACAAAGCACTTTTCGCGGTGGTTTTAATTTCGCGGTAACACGATAGACTGCAGTCTAATACCATAATAGAAAAATGTTCGCGGTGGTTTAAATTTCGTGGTTAAGTGGTCACCGCGAAAACCGCGAACATCAAAGATTTCTGCATTTACAGTATGCTGCACAGGGTCAATACACCCTTGTGTTATCTTCACATACTATCTTCGCGCCTTACAGACGACAAAGATTAGTTCTTTACCACTAATTGCAAAGTATTCCTCTGAGACGACGCTATCTACAAGGCTTTCACAGTAGCTGCCAAGTTGAATTAGTTGCATGTTTTCCTATCCCCCGATGTCAATGGTAAGACGCTCAGGTCTAATCATATTCAACATATGGCTGCGAAGATCTTTATGTTTTCCCCATATTGTTATTGTTGGTGTGTTCTTTTACTCTCGTCTTTTTCTTCCGCCTGTAGCCAATCAGAGCTTACGTTATATGCTAGCTGTTGCTGTTAATACAAGCATTTTTTTTTAAATTTAAAAATTCTAGTTCAATTTTTTTTCACACTAGACACTGTTTTGCAAGCGTAATGATATAGTATAATTATGTTAATGACCTGGTCCTGAAACTAGGTAGATGTATCTTTTACTCGTTCACAATACTACTGAATGAACCTAATAATGGTAAAGTATTGTGTGTGAGTAGCTTCATTGACAAAAGACTACGGGGAAAACATTCTGCATTGTCGCGAAAATGTTGCCTTTCTTGTTTCTCTTTCCTTAGTACTTCTCGCTAGTTGTGCTGGACAAAATGTATCTTAACTGGAAATACGCTATGAAGATTCCTTTGAACTTGGGGCTTTGAAACATGTTGTAAATATAGATGTCATAGCTATATAATGATTGCATTGAGCATTATCTTTGATATGATATATTTAGCACTGATAACTGCATTGTTGAGATGTTCGAAGGGAAACTCATATGTGCTTGAGAAGTTGTTGTCGACTTGTTTGACCTTGAAAGTTTATTTAGAAGTGAAGCAATATATAGCTGTGTGACCTTGTGAATGATGTCTGAGAGTGCCAAGATGGCTAAATTCGGTCAGCTCAAAGAATTGTCAATGATGCCAGCAGATGGATCTTGTCTTGCCTGTCTGCAGCTACGAGGAATAGGAAAGAGAGCCATTCTTGACAAATTGTAATCTTACACATAATTTTTTGTCTTGTGGGCTAGTAATTCATTTTGTCTTCTCGGTACCAAACTTTCACGGCCTGAGAAAATTTAACTTGTTCTCGGAACTTAATGATCACTGTGGTGGCAAGTGGGTATAAAAAGTATATTGTATTATTTGATATCAGTAAAGATAAGTTCACGTTACAGTCATCACCGTGAAAACCGTGAACTTAAAAGTACATTGCAGTACAATTACAGTATCTTACTTATTTCAGCACTTAAAGAAAGAAAGCACACATAAGTTTTGCAGTGGCATCTAATCTTTGAAATTAATCCTAGATTAGAAGCTTCTGCGTTGCATATGGCAAAATATGGCGGCCAAACTTTAACATTCAAATCACCTTACTATCTAAGTACTATACAAATGTCAATGGTGGAAATAAATGTAACATCAGGGTTCAAGCGCCACCAACTGACCAGGCCAAGAGTCTATACCCTTTTGCTTAGTGGTTAACGTCGTTGGTCTGTGAACTGATGGGCCTTGGTTCGATTCCCGGGAACCAGGGGACCGTTTCTACTCAAGTATCTTGAATGTTTCAATGATGTCTATCAAAAAGGATCTATTTGAATAAAAAAAGTAGAACGTTCTATTTGTATTCCAAATGCATTCAAAACACATGATTCACTTGCAACGCATTCACTCTATCTCCGTCTACATCTGTTCTGTGTGCAGTAAATGGACAGTGAAGTATTCACAGGACTGGAAGAATCATCTGATATATTTCGGCCCCGCGGCAAGGTTCTTCTGTAAAGCACTCCCGTCTGATATAACCGATCACCAGGGACCTGAGAATCCCGTGCAATGTCCGGACTCTAATCCTCGGAAGAAGACTTAGGATACTTCACGAAGCCTTACTTACGCACTATAGGTACTTTATAAAAATAAAGTAGGCTTATCTGGGATTAGTTTTTCGAGGCCGTTGTATCTTCTTGTGTCACGGTGTTT
The DNA here is from genome assembly GCF_000003815.2 of Branchiostoma floridae. Lineage (NCBI taxonomy): Eukaryota > Metazoa > Chordata > Leptocardii > Amphioxiformes > Branchiostomatidae > Branchiostoma > Branchiostoma floridae. The sequence goes on along the minus strand of NC_049991.1, from coordinate 5,179,889 downwards.
GTGTGTGTGTGTGTGATATTTTAGCTTAAGTCTCGCCTAATTGTTCTGTGGCTTGTAACGCTGTAGTTGTATAGTCACGAGTTTTACACGCTTTCTTAAACATACAAATTGGTGTAATCTGTTGTAAGAGGAAATTACTCTGTCGAAAATAGCAACAAGGCTATGTTAGACAAAGCATTTAATGATCCTACGTTTTGATAAGCAACCGTACGTTGTGTGAACATAGAAAAGAAACATCAATTGATAAATTTTGTGTGCCACATTATTTTTACATTTTAGGTACCGTCCTTTAACGAGACAACTATTATTTCAGATTATTCTTAATCCGTAGCATACTCCCTGCTTGCCAATAGCCAACTTAATCATAGCCCTTACTGGAGAGAGCCTGTGAAATAACAGTAATCTTCTTTTGTTGTTCCCTCGCACGCAACCGTTCATTTTGTCAATCCGAAATTATGGTCCTTGTAATTCCCCATCTGTCGTTATACGAACGTACACTTCCCATACCTGAACCCACGTCCTAAACAAAAGTGTGCGTAAAAATGCTAGCGAAGGGCCGAGCGCGGTCACATAGGTCGTACGATCGTCGTACGATTTTCGTCTCAAGACAGGATTTTGTGTTGCATTAGACAGATGCACTCTGAAGGAAAAATGTGTTCCCCCAAATGCCCGAAATTAGCAATCGTACGACGACCGCACGACCTTTGTGACTGTACCCTTAGGGTGGGACCGTACACATAGGTCGTGCGATCGTCGTACGATTTTCATGCCATAGGATTTTTGAAGAAGGCCGTGACAGTACCAAGCACCGACAAGGATCCAAAATAGCATTTTGTGTACCAAGACAGTTGAACTTTGTAGGAGACGTACATTTTTGCCCTACAAAATGTTCGAAATTAGCGATCGTAAGACGATCCAACGACCTATGTGACCGCGCACTGAGATTCTTTTTCCTCATCTTGCTTTTGAAAAAGAAATGTCCTTGCAGCTTAAAAGCAATATGGTGGACAAATCAGGCGAGTCACTTATGATGCATGATGGGACAGAGGTTATTGCCCGAAGGGAGGATTGACCTTGAGGTCAACACGTAATGTGGGTTCATCCAACCAGAACTGTCGACAGATGGCGAGGGAGAATAGGACAATGGCAGGCCGGAATTAGATATACGAGAGTATTGCAGGTGCATTTCTGCCGGTAGTTTTATCACGATTACGTGTTTAGAAGGCGCAAGTAGCTGTGGAGTATGGCAAGGATATGTGTAGCATGCGTACTCCCTGTCTCCGTCTGGAACTTGGAGCCGTGAGTTTTGATTCCGGCTGCGTCGCTATACTGTCAAACTGACCAAGGAGTATTAGCCGACACCCGGTGCCCGTTTGACTCCCTTTGGCCGGCTATACACCTTGGCCAGCTAAGACACCGTACAGTCTGCTTGAAGACATTTTACATGCACACTGCCGGAAGGGTTGCAGTCCTTAGGACTGGATGTTAAGCCTTGGTCCACTGTTCATTGTGCTTGTCGACAAGAGCTAGGGGAATTTTCCCGGTACAATGGACCTGTAAATACTGTACATAGCGTCTGTCCTCTCTGTCACGACCAGTGGAAGAATAGGTCTTCAGTGAGCTAAAACTAAATCGAGGTCACTAAACTCCTTCTCCTATACTTGTCACACTTCGTTTTCTTATCGTCCGGGCTAAGATTCTGACTATTCAGGACTTACGTAACATTATTTCAATTAAATACGTCTAAACCAAAAATGAAATGGCCTACGTACAGTGGACAGATTCCATTAGCTTAGATTTCTTCTCCAAATACAAAGGAGTTTGTAACAATGTTCTTGAAATAGAGCAGAATTTTTTCTAGAGTAATCGCCTTACACAATATTCAATGTGCACATGTACTCAAATCTTCTGAAGCTATCCCATACGACATACGAAACCCGACATACGAAGTAGCAATTATTACTTTGCATTCCACTGTACTGGCATATAGCAGAGTGAATAGAAATGCAAAGATTTAGCTCTAAAATGGCTCAGCATATTATCGCAACCTACTTTTATTGCTTAGCGGAACATCTGTTTCCCTTGAACCAACTTCCTACGTTTTGATTGCTTTGCACCGGTAGCTCCAAATCTATAGAGGTTAGGCAATAAAGGAGTAACTGAAAATAATATTCCATTGTGGGGTATCGATGTTTTATAGATATCATCAACACAAATGCACTGTGTACTGAATAGGTGAAGCTATATAGGATTATCCCGTTTTGACGCAGATGGAAAATATCGATTTTTATACGTCAATCCTCTTCGAACGACCTGTTCAAACTAATTGGTTTTCAGTGCGAATATAGGAGGTAAAAATAGCCCCGAATTCCTAGGTGAGTACATTTCATTCAAAGCTAGGTGAAAGAAGATCCTTTGAGTGTGTCTCATGATGCCCTTGTCCCTAGTTTCCATGTTGAATCGATGATTTGAAGACCCTAGATGATTGGTACGATAATTGCGAGCGATGAGGTAGTGACATAAGCGCTAACCTCAAAGGATACGTCATTGATTTTCCCGCCAAAACCATCCCATGTAAAAAGTCGTCTGAAATCTAGGTAGATGACTTATTGAACGGCGTAGGTGGACTAAAATTGACGTTTTTGAGGAAACCATCATTGTGTTTCACATGATTAAAGACTTCAACAAGATTTACATAAACACAACCCTCAACGGATACACCATTGATTTTCCCGCCGAAATCTTTCTGTGTAAAAAGTCGTCTGAAATCTATAGATATGGCATATTGAACGGCGTAGGTGGACTAAAATTGACGTTTTTGAGGAAACTATGACTGCGTTTCACATAATTATAGAATTCACCAAGTATTACATAGGCGCTCCCCTCAACGGACAAGGAAAATCTTTCAGCAGAGTGTGAAAGTCGTCTGACATTTTAGTTCGCAGAAAATGGCGTCGTGTGGGTGGACTGAAATCCACATTTTGAGGAAAAGATTTCACGGAATTCAAAAATCAAACAAGCTTTGCAAGTCATAGATGAATTAGTGACACGAATCAGACGATTTCCTCAAAGGACACGTCTTATTGATTTTCCCGCCAAAAACTTTGTGTGATAAAGCCGTCTGATATCTAAGTTCGTAACACATTAAACTACGTGGGTGGACTGAAATCCACATTTTGAGGAAAAGATGACTGTGATTCACGGAATTCAAAAATCAAACAAGCTTTACAAGTCATAGATGAATTAGTGACACGGATCAGACGATTTCCTCAAAGGACACGTCATATCGATTTACCTGCCAAAAACTCTGTGTGATAAAGTCGTCTGATATCTTAGCTCGTCACACATTGAACCACGTGGGCGGACCGAAATTCTGCAATTACATAACTTAAGGAATGAACAAGCTTTACAATTAACACATTCTTTGAAATCAATGTTTTTATAGTCAGTACAGATGCAACTTTAAAATTTTTAGGTTTCATGCTTGTATCTATTTTCTGATACAACCCCTAAAATATTTAAACCCTAGCACGTCAAGGGTAAAAGATTGTTAAAAAGGAAGGGTCTTAAATTGACCTTATCTGGGAACACATACTATCCACATATCATTACCATCCGTCCAGAGATTCTTTAGATATTGCTAACTACAAATATGCGTAAACAAAGACACATGTATACACTCACTCACACACACACACACACACACTCTCACACACGCACACACACACACACACACACACACACATAAACACACACACGCAGACATACACACACACACAGACAGACACACAGACACACACACACAGACACACGCACACATACACACGCACACACACACACACACACACAAACACACAAAACACACAAAACAATATACCTCCCTTTTTAATAGAGGTAACAATTGCATCGTAATGTTATCTACTGCGTGATTGTACCGATGATTAATTCACTGTCACAATCTACCTTATTCTTCCCCGTTTAATCTCGTCTTTCCCGGTGAAAAATCGTCTGTCTTGCCGAAGCTTTGCTATCTTGTCTTTCTCGGTGAAATATCACCTGTATTTCTGAAGCTACATGTTCCTATCTTGTTGTTCTCGGTGAAAAATCGTCTCTCTTGCCGACGATATACTTTCTTGTCTTTCTCGGTGAAATATCGCCTGTATTGCCGAAGCTATATGTTACTATCTTGTCTTTCTCTGTAAAAAAAATTGTCTCTCTCTATACTATCTTGTTTTGGAATTCGATATCCGTGTAGAATACGTCATCAGGCGCAAATGACGACCATTGTCTCCTATAGGCCTTCAATGTAATGGTTCATTAGTGGTGATCCCATGAAATGATTCGTGCGCATCGAAACGTACATAGTCGCATGTTAAGTCCACACGTACGCAGTGGCAATATTAATAGGCTAAACAGGGAATTGAACCATTCGTAGGTCGACGACTCCTTTAACATCTTACATCGTAAACCTACAACAGCACACGCCACTTTCAACTGAAATTAAAGACAACAAAACGATCGATGACATGGTAAATTTCATTATAGATAGTTCTCCCAATTAAAAAAAAAATGCATCTCACATTGTGATCATGTTTTGATATGTTTTAAACGCTGCAACCTCAATATGAAGGAACCATTGAGTATGATTTCCCTGAGTTCTAAATGTCTTTAAACTATATTGCTAGAAAATATACACAACAAGACCTAACCACGTAACAAATATTACGTCAATCCATCCACGCCTTCTTGGCTTGAGCTTTTAAACGGAATATATCCCACGTATCAAATGTGGTATTTTCTTAGCCTAAGGTCTACTTTATACAAAGCATTGCGACATATGTTTTCCCCGAAACCTGATTCCTTTCAAAATACCACATACGTGAGTCTCCCCGTTGTTGTAGGCAACCAAAATCTCCAAACGCCATAAACATTAAACAGATTACCCCGGGTAATCCCTCGGCCGACACTTGTGCGTCAGTAATGCGTCATAAACGGATTCGTGCGTCTCAGCGGTAGGAAGTCAAATCGATCTTCGTTTTCGTCTCGTAAAAGGACAAAGTTTATCCGCACAAACGACTCTTTGAACCTCGCAGCAAGAAAATTAGCTCCCAGTGGAGTCTTTGACGCATTGATGAAAGCTATCTTGTTTCCTGCATGCGTATGTAAATCTTTGACTCCCTTCTGGGTAGTACGAAGGACCATTGGGCCAAAACCTGTTTTAGCGAAGGAACTGTGTGCTCACTGCGAAGGGGCTGCGTGCTCGGCGAACGAGGTGTGTGCTCACAGCAAAGGAGCTGTGTGCTCGGCGAAGTACCTGTGTGCTCCTTTGCTGTGAGCACACAGCTCGTTCGCCGAGCACGCAGCCCATTCGCTGTGAGCACACAGTTCCTTCACTAAAACAGGTTTTGTCCCAATGGTCCTTTGTAGGGGAGCACGGTTTTCAATAAATGAACCACATTATATCTTTATTGTATATTCATATCCGTTGGGCTCAGTATAGCTTGGTCACACTTCCGTGAAATATTTGGGGTTTAGAAATTTCTTAGTACTATCACCACACGCTGGAACAGTTGTTGCTCAATAAAGGTGGACTCTGTGGGGGTGGGCACTGCGGAGTTCGTTCACTGCGGCACTGTTATGTTATTTTCGCGATTATTAATAATTGAGATATTGCGAAGTGAGTGGCGAATAGCAATAACACTACTTTTCAGTGGAGCCCTGGAAAATATACATAATATACAACATGTTTACATACATAAGACATGTAAAAAATCATAGACACATACATTAAAGTACATGAAAACGTGAGACCACATGTAGGTTATAATCCATCCTCATTGTGATTATTCTGTGAGGTAAGAGCGGAGGTCATTCCCTTTTATCACCATGCTCTCAAATTGCGATGTATGTATCTGCTTGCATTGTCTGAAGAAGCTAACTCCACCCAACCGCTTCATAGGCTTTTTAGGATCAGGAATCTCTTTGGGATTTATTATGTAGGTCACAATTACATAAGCCGGTTCTTCAAAGGGTTTTTATAGACACGTAATAGACGTGCGTGACGGCCTTGAAAAAACACCTTTTGTTTACGTAATTAGGTTTTTTCTTCTGCTTCACTGCGCACAGTTACAGAGAAAAGGGCAAGGACAACTATATTGTAAACTAGGCCAATTATTTTCAAAGGGCGCAGCGTTGCGGGCAATATTAATCCACCGTAGCGCTGTATGTAGATGGATAGGAGGGGTTGTTTGAAGCGTCGTAGAGCATTAAACTTATATTGACGTTTTCAGTAGTCTTGTGTGTGTTATTGACTGTATTTTGTTAGTGATACCGCTAACATAAGCTCTTGGCTTATAGTACGGAATCACTATGTGTGTATTTCGTATTTTGCGTTCAATAAAACGTATCAGATTGCTATGTTGGCATCGTTGTGCTATATCGTCTACAATTTATCACTGACCTCGTTGTTTTCATTTTTATCAAATTTGACATTTTATTGTCAGGGCACACCTACTATGGTTTTGTAATGAATGTTTCTTATGTGGAGACCTTACTGGATTGTGCCATTTTAGCTAGAAATGCGCCAATCTTGCGAATTTGCGCAAACCTTGCAATTTTTTCTCTTGCTGTCAAACTGACGTGCGACGCATCTGCGCATAAAGCACAGATGAGTGGGTTTTTGGAAATCTTAGTGTTGCTACTGATGAGATAAAAGCCAGTGTACGTATATACAATGAGGAAAATGTATCGAAAAAGAGATTTCCTTGAGGTATTAACTTGATACTTGGCACAATATTAATGTACGTGAAATAAGATAAATTTGGCCAATTTGCGAATTTTCAAACAAAACTATCACAATTTCAGGCGATCAATCTGCGACACATTTGCAAATGTCTCGCGCAGTTTGCTGCTGTCCGCAGTGTGTTACCCGATTATGGCCTACGTCACATTTCCAAACCGGGGCCCGGCCGGGTAGCTTTCTGGAACGAAAAGTATGTTATAAGATACACCAACGTAAGCAAGACGATAAAAGAAAAATTGTGGCCACTATCTTTTTTATATGCTTAAACGTATACATTTCTTAAGATTCCACAAACCTAACCCGACCGGGCCCCGTTTTGGAATTGTGACGATAGCCTTTGCAAAATCCATAACTACGATATCGCGCATACTTCAATAGACAGCCTGTAACTTTATCTCCTGACGCCTATCCCTCCTTACCCTATAATCTAGGGGGAAACTACACGCCTACTTTGTCAGTGTAAGTGGTTTGCAAAACCTTCATTCATTACAATACCAGCTTCTGCAATGGTACAGATAATATCGATGGGGAAGGGGAGGGGGCGGACAAGGAAGTACTGGTACGCGGGTCTGGATTTCCTTTTGTTTTGCTTCCGACTATGGCAAGATGTAAGTTGCCGGT